>NW_011627863.1:0-3501 GCF_000149845.2 Schizosaccharomyces japonicus yFS275
TGTAGCTCAGTGGTAGAGGGCCTGTCTCGTAAACAGGAGGTCCAGTGTTCGAGTCACTGCCGGAGCAGTAATGCATTGTTACGCTTTCCTTTTTTCCGTGTAATTCTTCGGCTGGAAGTAACACGCGTTGTTCGCTAATTGATCGCGTCACTTAAAAGCATCTTCGCTGAACAACCCGTCTCAGGTTCCTAGTATACTGTTTTCTTTAAAAGGTTTTCCGCTCCTTGCCATATCACTGGTCGCCGCATTGCCACCGCTAAGAAGCTTTAGTGATATCCGAAACAATGTCATCCAATTCCCATAAAGACAAACTGAAAAAGCAGGGACGGAGCTAAAAAGAACGGGCTGTTGTGGGAATCGAACCCACGGCCACCATCACCCTAAGATGGTATCATACCACTAGACCAAACGGCCACTGCTGCCTTTGTCTTCACCGTTGGCCTCTCTAAACTCTAAGCTCCAAAACTCCTTTTCCGCCCCTCCCTCACTCCTCTTTTTCTTCCACTTAACACAGTTCATTTCAATACAAGCTTTTTCGTTTCTATATCAGTTGCCCTCCATAAGCCTCTCTATTCCACCCAAGGGGACGGGGATCGCTTGCAGAAGCTAGCGACTGCTTTATTTCTTTTTTTCTCTGTGCTGCATTTCCCGCCCGCCTCTTGTTGGTAGGGTAGTTGAACTTGCTGTATCGTTTTCCTGTCGTATGTGCTATTATTGAACAAACGGTGATTACGCGTAGCGATTGTGTGATCGCCGCCGTGTAGAGTAAGCGAGAGGATGTCAGAGGGCAAAGGCAAAGACAAAGACAAAGACAAAGACAAAGACAAAGACAAAGACAAAGACAAAGACAAATGGGCAGCAGTCGTTTGTACGTGTACCGGTGGTTGTCAATTTGCTTTAATTTTTGTATTCGCTTTTCAGGCTGCGGGGACAGTGCTGTCCTGCCGACAAAGCTGTCTGCAGAATGAATGCGGTAGTACGGAAGAATTTTGATGCTGCACAGCGAACAGCGTGCAACCAGCCAAGTGATCTAATAAGTACGATATTGAGTAGTGATCTCAGTAAAGTGAATTGATGTTGAGAAGAAACGCTAAAGTACGTGGAAACGATAACGGTAATGTATGTACAGCGTGGCAGAGTGTGTGTGTCACGGAGCAAATGAACTTATGTCATTGCCTCCGAGTACTTTTAAACTTGGAAATGAAACAATCATTCAACTGATTGGTTTCTTAAATTGAATGACTAAGCATTCGCTAGCATTCACTGCTATTACGAAGCAATTCCGAGTTATTGCTTTTACATTTGCACAACTTGCAAAATTATTGAATTTTATTTCTCAAAAATTAACAAACATTACAAATACGAATTAGCAACAAAAGATAGTATCAATTAAATAGTTAATATAAATATGCAAGAGTTCAATGGCTATAATCCGTTGAACACTACTTGTTCCTTTCAACAATAACGTTCAAGAACAATTGCGCGCAGTATAACAAATAAGGTTCATTAACCGAAGCTTCGAAAGGTTAAAGGAAATAAGTTATTCATGTTTGAAGCCAATAGACAGGAATCCTCAATAGAACTAAACATATCCGGCCTCGAACCGTGACACAGCGAAGAAAGATAACGTGTCTCAGTGGTACAATGATGGATGAGTTGTTGCGTACCACGTTCGAGTCTCTGTGTGAGTACCACCTTTGTCGATCAAGAATAAGAAATGAGTCGTAGAAGATGTAGACTATATTTTGGTCCAACGTCTTTAAGACGTGTATGTTGATTTAGATAAGATAGAAGGTTTGTTGTGACTGCTATGTGACTGCTTAATACGATATGTGTAAAAAGCCTCATGAACTTGTCGACTACCATGCATTTAAAAAATACAGATAAAATCATCTATTAATTCTCCTACCAATCTAAGGAGCAGATTGCTACATTTGGTTGCGAGGCAAAATTCCTGTGAATTTTGCCCAAACACATCGCCATCGCCGGAAGAAGGAATCTTTATTCCTGAAATTGTTGTTTAAGTGTGTTTGCGTCGTCGCCAGAAGAGACCGCGGTCTCTTGGATTTTATTCTATTTTATTCTATTTTTCCTTATTTTTTTATTTTCGCCGAGAAGAAAAAATAATTTTTCAAAAAAAAAAAAAAAAAAAAACTATTTGTCGGTATTGCAGAAGGGATCTTATTTGCTGTCGCCGCTACGTTGTTTCTGGCTAGGATTTAGTTTTTTTTATTTATTTCAAAAGGTTAAGAAAATTTCGCATGGATATGGACGGTTGGAAAGACGTCCCCTCTCCCGCGGCTACCCCCTTCGCTCCCCGGGCGCATGCCCAAGCGCCCGCCCCAGCCGCCGCCTCGAAATTGCCCAGTCTCGGCAACATCGAGCGGTTACCGGTCTACGACGGCAAGCGAGATGCTGCCGAAGTACGAGGCTGGGTGAGGAAAATGGAGGAACGATTAGACTACCTGGGAGTGGAATTGGCGGCTTTGCCGAAAATCGTAGCAATGCGATTGGACGGCGCCGCCAAGGATTGGTTCGAGTTGCGCTACCCGCGCAGCTCCTACGACGTGTTTACCTGGTCCGACTTCACCGAGTCGCTTGAGGCGGCTTTCGCGCCTTTTAGCTCGGTGGAGGACCAATGGTTGGAGTTCGAAGAACTCCAGTTTCGCGGGTCGGCCGCCGAGTTCATCGGCCGACTGCGGAACTTCCAGCTGACGCTTCGCTTGTCCGATCGTCAGCTGATACTAAATTGGTGTCGCGCGCGCGCCCTTCGGTGCGTCGCAAGCTGCGCGCAGAGGCGCCCCAAACGTTCGAGGCAGCCGCGCGCATCGCGCTAGCGTATGACGACCCGGCGGAGGGCGTCGGCGGCTTTTCGGGCGCCTCAGCCCCCAATTTCTCGGCGCGCGCGTTCGATGACCCGATGCAGATCGACGCGGCGCGCCTCGGACCTATCTCAGACGCTGAGAAGGAGACTCTCAGGGCCCAAGGGCGTGTTTTCGCTGCAGGCAGAGGGGGCACTTCTCCTTTAACTGCCCCCACTTCCCCACGCAGCCCCGCCGTCGCCCCCCCACTCGCAAGATCAGAGCCAACCAGATAGTATTTGACGAGGACGGCAACAAGCTGATCTTGCGCAGAATGACGGAGGAAGAAGAAACAACGCCTGCGGGTACAGATAGTGTCAATAAATCAAATTCTCATCGCTACGCTTTGGAAGACTTAGAAAAAGATCTTATGACTATGGAAACTACGGAAACAGAAGCTGTATCGGATGTACAGCAGAACAAGGAAAACATTCGTGGACGGCGGGGGAGTGAAATTTTTTGGAGGTGAGGACCATCGCCCATACCCAAGGAAAGAACACCGAACCGAAAGGCACAAAGAAGAGACGCGGGACGTATTGACGCTGCGCCGAGCGGTAGGAACCGGTGATGCCTGTGAACACGAGCTGTGTCGTTGCTCTATGAAGTCGGGACCGATCTGGGCCACCGCGACTGAGGCCAG
>NW_011627863.1:3605-11727 GCF_000149845.2 Schizosaccharomyces japonicus yFS275
GTGTGGAGGGAGCCCGTGGCCCCTAACAAACCTTTCCCCCACTTGCGCCCCTCATTCCCACCAAAAGGAAAGGAAGAGGTTCGGACCTCGTTAGATCCTGAAGGATGGGGCGATACGAAGAAGGAAGAAGAAGGATCCGCCGGGTGGAGCCGCTGAATCTGCAAACGCCCTTGTACGACCCCAAGGCCCGCGCCTAGAAGGATACCCCGGTGGTGAATGCACCCCTGGGTGGCATAGCAACGGAAGGCCCTGCTGATCCGGCTGTTGCACCTGCACTATCTCCGGAGAGCTTCGAGAAGGAAGCACGGCATTCCTGTCGGGTCCACTAAAGCCCGCCCGGTTACCCTGGCAGTGGACACGAAGGATGTCGTTTTTATTACTAAATTCACGGAACCATTGGAGCTTAAGCTCGGCAATCTGAGGACCACACAGAGCTTCTACGTGGTCGAGCGGTCTGACGACCAGGATGTCCTCCTGGGAATCCCGTTCTGGAACGAGTTCGAAACTCGATTGGAGCCTTCTGGGGTTCGAATCGAGGGTGAGCTCATTCCCTTCGCTAGAGGAACGTCGGCCTCGGCTAGCGCCCGGTCGATCCGGATAGAATGCGTGTCTCGTAAGACGATCCGCAAACAACTGGATCGGCAAGACGAGGTCGAGTGCGTCTTCGTGGGTTCGGTAAGCATGCTGCCGCCCGGGATGGACGAGGATCCCCCGGAAGATCCCCCAGCGAAGGACCCCGAGCTGGAGGCCCTTCTGGCGAGATACGAAGACGTCCGCCCAGAAAAGTTGCCCCCCGGTGTCACGGCTCGTGGGGTCGACCACAGCCTACCCTTGAAAGAAGGGTCCCAGCCGATCTATCGGCCGATTTACCGCCTGTCCAAGGAAGAATTGGACGAAATGAAGAAGCAGCTGACCGAGCTGGAGCTAGCCGGTCGCATCACTCCGTCGTCGTCGCCCTACGGGGCCCCGGTCCTGTTCGTTCGCAAGAAGGACGGGACCCTGAGAATGTGTATCGACTACAGGGGCCTCAACGATCAGACGGTGAAGGATCGGTACCCGCTGCCATTGGTGGACGAGCTCCTCGACAGGATCTACGACGCGCGGTACTTCAGCAAGTTGGACCTGACGTCAGGGTACCACCAGATCCGAATTAAGCCGGAAGACGCGAGACCGCGTTCCGAACTCGCTACGGACACTACGAGTTCAAGGTGATGCCGTTCGGGTTGACGAACGCCCCGGCGACCTTCCAGAGATTGATGAACAGGGTCTTCGAGGATCTACTGGACGACTGTGTGATCGTCTACCTCGACGATATCCTGGTGTTCTCGAAGACCAAGGAAGATCACCTACGTCATCTGGAGGACGTGTTCAAGAGGCTCAGAGAACAGAAGCTCTACGCGAGCCCCAAAAAATGTGAGTTCCTGAAGAAGGAGGTGAATTTCCTGGGGTTCGTGGTCGGAGGTGGCGTGATCAAGACGGATCCGCGCCTGGTTAGCGCGGTGAAGTAGTTCCCGACGCCGAAAACGATGCAAGACTTGCAGAGACTCCTAGGGATGTGCAACTTCTACAAGAAGTTCATCAAGGATTACTCGAAGCGAGTAGTGACGCTGACGTCACGATCGGGTTCGTCGCGCACTAACCGAAACTCGCGACCAGTGAAGTGGGACGACGCAGCGGAGGCCGAATTCCGCGACGCTAAAGAGGCGCTAACGAGCGCGCCCTGTCTCCGGATCCCCGACCCGAATGGGGAGTTCGAGGTGCATACCGACGCAAGCGAGGACGCGAAGGCGGTGGGTGCGGTACTGATGCAGGATGGACACCCATGCGCCTTCGAATCGAAAAAGTTGAACAAGCACGAGTTGAACTACTCGGTATACGACAAGGAGTTACTGGCGCTGATGCACGCGCTCGGCAAATGGGGACCCTTCCTACTCAACGGAAGGAAGACGGTGGTGTATACAGACCACAAGGCCTTGATCTACTTCAAGACCATGAAGAATCCCAACGGTCGTCAATCCCGTTGGCTTACCAGAATGGCTGAGTTTGATCCGGATATCCGGTATAAACCTGGTAAAGAAACAAGGTGGTAATGTCATGGAACTATTGGCCTTATGCCATGAACTCCATGTACTTTTCGAAAATCGGCGACGAAGCAGCCAAACCAATGGCAAGCTTCCATCTGAACAAACGAATAAATGCCATCAACAATCGCAAATTGCCACCCCACACAAACTTTGATATGGCAATTGATCTAACCGAACAGCCTGAACCAATGAGAGCACCCATGATTCGACTACCACCAGCCAAGGAAGCGCTGATGCGCGACAAAATAAAGGAACTCTTGGAATTGGGACACATTGAGCAATCGGACGGAACTTTTGTCTGTAACTCTTTCTTCGTTCCAAAATCAGGACCCGAGCAATATCGCTTGGTCATCAATTATAAACCGCTAAACGCAATTACAAAGCCATATAACTTCGAACTGCCAACATACGCACAGATTGTCTCTCAATTAAAGGAAGGACAAATATTTTCGAAATTGGACCTCAAGAGCGCTTACAACCTAATCAGAATTAAAGAAGGCGATGAGTGGAAAACCGCATTCCATTGTTGCGCGGGAACTTTCCAATTTCGGGTAATGCCTTTCGGACTGAAAAACGCACCCTCATATTTTATGCGTTACATTACTTATGTTTTACGAAAGTTAATCAATCAGTGCTGCGTTGTCTATATGGACGATATATTAATCTATTCAACATCACCAACTAAGCAGATCAATGATGTTCGGAACATCATCACGACACTTCTGAACGCGAATCTCCAATTGAACACAGGTAAGTGTGAATTTTTTACTAATGAACTCAAGTTTATTGGCGTGATATTCTCCTCTGAAGGAATTCGACCGGATAGAAGCAGAATCGAGGCTATTCAAAATTGGCCCAGACCCCGGAAACTCAAGGAACTACGCTCTTTTCTCGGATTCGTTAACTATTCTAGAGATTTTGCGGCAAACCTATCGGCAATTGCGAAACCGCTAAATGATCTAACTCGGAAAGATGAAAAGTACGCCTGGACCTTGAAGCACACGACAGCCTTCGAACAAATCAAAACTCTTATGGCAAATACAACCCTACTACGATACTTTGATTACCGAAGAAAGACACGCCTAGAAACGGACGCTTCAAATTTCGCAATAGGCGCGGTTCTCTCTCAAGCCTTCCCGGATGGCACTTACAAGCCAATTGCATTCTATTCGCATGCCCTAACAGCAAATCAATTAAATTGGGCAACAGGCGATAAAGAATTATTTGCAATTGTGAACGCTTGTAAACATTGGATCTATTATCTCGATTCAAATACAGAACCCTTCGAAATTCTTACGGATCATAAGGATAACCTGGGAAACCTATCAATTAACAATATCATCGTCTCTCCAACAAAATCGGCTGATCAAATTAGGAATGCCTATTCATAACATACAGATTTTCAAGTTTTGCTCGACAACCAGGATCAACGGAATTGTGATGTCAGCAGCGCTACGACCAATAGCGAGCGACCAATGCGACTTAAGTAATCGCAAAACTTCAGAATGCAATTGTGGTCGCTACAAAGGTCATACGAGGATTGCGTGACCTTATCTGCAGTCGCCCAATCACGGACTATGTGACTGCATAATTACGTCACGCTTTGTCAGAGGACTAAGCCCGCTTCCCTGCCGTCCGTTTCTCAAATTGAGAAACTTCCAAAATATGACGGCAGAAGAGATTCAGCTGTGCTGGACAGCTGGATCTACACGATGGGCAACTACCTCAAGTTGCTTCGTGTTCCCTCGTCTTCAGTTGCTTTTGTGGTCTCTTTGCGCCTGGATGGCGCCGCTCTCCGTTGGTTCCGGTCCCGCTTCCCGGAGGAAGCCCATCCCACACTCAAGTGGGATGAAATCTCTGCTGGCCTCGTGTCAGCCTTTCGTCCAATCAACGACGAAAGGTTGATGCGAAACGAATTCGTGCGCTTGCGCCAAACTGGCAAGGCAAGCGAATTCGTCGATCGTCTGCGCGAGTTGCAGATCGTCCTGTCCTTGTCGGATGATCTGCTTCTCGATAAGCTCTTTAATTTCACTGAGCCGCAGATCCAGCGGGCCCTTCTGGCCCAAAACCCACAATCATTGGACGAGGCTTGTCTTAGTCCTTTGATTCGTCCGTGGTTTCCGCGGCTTCCTCCTCGGGCTTTCCGGTCTTCCCTTCTGGCTCTGGTTCTGGTTCCTTCTGGTTCTTCCCGCGCGGTTTCCTCGGGTCCGGTCTCAAATGACCCGATGGATATTGATGCCGTTCGGATTTCGTCTTCCAACGAGTCCGAACGAGCTCAACGCCGCCGCCGCAACGCCTGCTTCCGCTGTGGACAAGTCGGGCATTATTCCCGAATTTGTCCACACAGGCGTGCCCCCAGGCTGGCAACGTGCCAATTCAGTACGTTTGCCTTCCAATGCCTATGCCTGGGTATCCCTCGTTTGGTTATGGAGCTTATCCCTCGGCTCCTGCCCCTGCTCCCGCGGCTTTTCCTGCCGCCTTTCCAATGATGGGCCAGAACCCCGGAGCCAACTTAGATAGTCGTAGTAATAGAAACGATAATAGCTATTATTCGCCGTGTGGGCCGGGATTCAGGCCTCCTTCTCCGCCAGAACTGGAGAAGCCTATTTTTTGTGGATCCTTGGTGTCCAGTCCGGTGCTAGCCTCCACCCCAGAGGTACTAGCATCAATCAACGGCTTCCCAGCCCGCGCTCTTCTAGACACGGGCTGCGCAACGCACTTTGCATACTTTCATATGCAATTCCGAAAAACTTAGTCGTTTTCAGACGATGTACAAAAATGTTTTTCGGTCATACCCTTTCCGAATTTGCAATTCTTGCTTTTCGGTCATACCCTTTCCAAAAAGGGAATGACCAGTCACATTGTTGCTAATAATAGCAACAATAATTAGTATAAATATTAGAATAGAAACTACTAATAAAACAAGTTCTATTCTCCTACTCTTTAGTGTATAAGTTCTTAAAACTTATACTTTTCATTTGATACGTCTAAGTTCCTTAGCGTATCATAACATTTGGTTGCGAGGCCTTTTTCTGGTAAGGCCTAACCTGTCAACCCGTCAACCTGGATCCTGTCTCCCTGTCCTCCCTGTTCTCGGAGCTTGCTTTGTCCCCGTCTATTTGAGATTGGCAGAGTACCAAGGTGAGCGCGATTCGGCCACCTTGGAATCCTGGATCGAAGCATGGACACTCACCCTGTCCATCTTTCCCCTTCGTCCTCGTCAGCTTGGTTGGATTCTAACCAACAAGCTCAAGGGACAAGCCACCTTGTGGTTCCGTGCCACCTTTCCCGCTCAGCAGCATGAAAACCTAAGCTGGAAGGAGGTGTGTGAACGGCTTCGCACCTATTTCGTGCGACCCGACGAGCTCTTGGACCTTCAGAACCGATTCCTATGTTTGGAACAAACCGGTTCAGCTCGGGCTTTCATCGACGAGCTTCAACAGCTACGTCTGGTCCTCAAGAAGACCGAAGCCGACGTCTTGGCCAAACTCTACGCCCAGACCAAGGAACCCTTGCGCGGAGAGATGAAACTCCGTCGCCCAACGACCCTCAACGAAGCCATTATCTTGGCTAGTCGTTTTGACGATGCTGGTGTCTTCAACAGACGTAATACAGCCAATCGTCCCTCCACGTTCCCGTTTGCTGTCCCCTCTGGTCCAACTCCTCGTTTTGGACCAAGCCCTTCTTCGGACACATCAGCTGGCGACCCAATGGAGGTCGATGCGATGCGTCTGAACCCGCTGTCTCCCCAAGAGCGAGAGCAACTCCGTCGTCGCCGTGCCTGCTTCAAGTGCAGACAACCCGGGCATTACGCCCGTGATTGCCCTACAAGACGCCGAGCACAGGCCCCAGTCCCGGTGCAGTATGCACAAGTACAGCAACCACAGCCGCCACCCTATTACTACCCTCAACAGGCGTACTCTGCTCCCTGGCCCCCAGTAACCCAAGCTCCGTCCTCTGCTTCCTGGCCCGTGGCGCCCCAAGCTTCATCTCCTGCTCCTTGGCCTCCGGCCTCTCAGGCGTCCCCTTCTGCTCCTTGGCCTCCTGCTCCCCCTGTTTCATACCCAACGATGCCACCTGTCCCTAGCGCTGTCCCAACTGCCCAATTGATCCCGTCCAACATGCAGCAACACATGACTGCACCTGTCCACTCAAACAACCGTGGACAACAATTAGGTAGTTCAATCGATCTTCTTACCCAGTACATGGCGACGGAACAGGTGGAATCAAAGGTAGTATGCGAGTCAGGAAAGGAGAAAAACAATAACCAGGCGAAGCAACCGGAAATCCGCTTACCACGCCAAGTCGAGTGTAACCTCCTTGGCCCCCGTATGCCCCGATTAACCCGTCTTCCCCATGTAGAGGCCCAAGTCGGCAGTTGCAATGCAGTAGCCCTGCTTGATACAGGCTGCGCAACTTGCTTAATGACCCAGGCCTTTGCCTACAAAGCCGGCATCCCCACGATACCTATCCCAGAGGTACCAGTAACCCAAGCCAACGATGGAGGTCCCTACCAGACTGGCTTTACGGAAATCACCCCGCCAGTCCGGTTCCAAGTCGGTGGACGACAATTCGAAGATGTATTCTACATCTCTAACTCTTCGAACTACGACTTGTTGTTGGGCGGCCCTTTCCTACAGGACGCAACCCCCAACTCGATCTGGCCAGCAAGCAAGGAAGCATCGGCTCTGCTAGATTCTCTTGGTCTGACCCAGGCTCTAAGGTTACCGTAAACCTAGTGAGCCCAAGAGAACTCAAGAAGGATCTCCGCCAACCTAAGGAGCTCCTTATGGTAATGGTTGCCCACTTGGCACCAATGAAGGAGGACCCATACAAGACACCCGACTGGGTCCTTAATGAGTACTCAGACATTGGAGCCAACGAGTTCACCCAAGGCCGAATAGCCAAGACCGCGCCGGCCGAGATCGAGACGATTCCGGGAGCGGCGCCGCCCTCCAGAAGCCCGTACCACTGTCAGCGGCCAGTCTTTACGCCAAGGTTCAACAGTTATTTAGACAGAATAAATTTTATTCTACAACTAATCTAGAGGATTGTTGTGCGTTCGTTCTGGTGGAGCTAGGCTCCGAGGTATACGCACAACTTCCTTACGGGACTGTAGCGCAGTCCCTTGTTCGTAGTTTAGCGACGTTGCGGTCGCTCACAATATAGCTTAGTGAGGGCTAGCGATCGTCAGGATTGGATCCTGACAACCACTTGTCCGTGCCTGAACTCGAAGAGTTACGCAAGCAACTCGACGACCTCCAGCAGAGTGGCCGCATCCAGCCGTCCACGTCCCCGTATGGAGCGCCTGTCCTTTTCGTAAAGAAGAAGGATGGCACACTCCGCATGTGCGTTGATTACCGGGCTCTTAATAACATCACCATTAAGAACCGGTATTGCCTCCCCCGTATTGACGAGCAGATCGAGCAAGTACACAACGCAAGGTACTTCACCAAGCTCGATCTGCTCTCGGGATATCACCAAATCCCCATTGCAGAAAAGGACACCCACAAGACGGCCTTCCGAACCCGATATGGCCATTACGAGTTCCTCGTCCTTCCCTTTGGACTCACCAACGCCCCGGCAATTTTCCAATCCCGTATGAACGATCTGTTCAGAGACCTGCTTGATAAGTGTGTCGTAGTATACTTGGACGACATACTTATATTCTCAAGGACCAAGGAAGAACATGACCGACACCTAAGAACGGTCCTCGATAGACTCCGAGAAGCCCACTTCACCGTCAAATGGAAGAAGTGCAGCTTCTATATGCCGGAAGTCGAATACCTAGGCTTCATCGTCGGCGGCGGACAAGTCAAACCCAACCCCGATCTCGTTCATGCCATCAAGAAATTCCCCCGGCCAACGACTGTACAGAAGCTTCAGTCATTCCTAGGAATGGCGAACTTCTACAAACAGTTCATTAAGAACTATTCTGAGGTCGCGGCACCCATGTTCCGGCCAAGCAGGAACCACCAAGGGCCAATCCCCACTCTCATTGCCCTATCTTGGACAGACAAGATGGAGCAAGCATCAAC
>NW_011627863.1:11916-15714 GCF_000149845.2 Schizosaccharomyces japonicus yFS275
GAATTTCTAACTTCCACTAATGTTTCAATAAGGAATACTCTTATTTTGCGGCACCCATGTTTGGGAAAGAAGGGACCATCAAGGTCCAATCCAACAACCGACCGGTATCTTGGACAGACAAGATGGAGCAAGCATTCAACGAACTTAAAGTTAAGCTTAGCACTGCTCCAGTCTTGAAGATCCCAGACCCCCATCGGCCTTTCGAAGTTACGACCGATGCTAGCGAGAATGCCATGGCCATTGGGGCTGTATTGACACAGGACGGACACCCTTGTGCGTTCGAGTCTAAGAAACTCGACCCCGCTGAACGCAACTACTCAGTGCAGGACAAGGAGACCGCCGCCATCGTCTACGCCTTGAAGAAATGGCGACACCTGCTAGCGGGCAAACCCACCGTGGTCTATACAGATCATCGCTCCCTGGTGCACCTGTTCACCCAAAAGGAATTGAACAGCCGGCAACGACGCTGGCAAGACTTTTTGGCCGACTACATTCTGGATATCAGGTACAAACCCGGCAAGGAGAATGTAGTCGCCGATGCCCTTTCTCGTGTACGCCTAAACGCACTGTCGGTCTCGAGCGTAACAGTGGAACGCCTTGAGAAGATCCGTGCCAACTACGAGAAGGACACAGAACTCTCCTCCCCGTACAAAGAATTGAAGGAAGGGAGAGTGCCCAAACAGAACCGTTCCATGGAATACTTCTGTTTAGGCAACAACGATATGCTCTACTACCACAGTGGAGCCGGCGAACCGTGGCGACTAGCAGTTGCAGGTGATGACATCAAACAGGAAATCCTAGCCGACTGTCATCACAGCAACACAGCTGCACACCCCGGCGTCTCTGGGACTTGGGCACTAATCGCCAGAGACTACTACTGGCCACGCCTGGACAAGGACGTCAAGACATACGTGAACCAATGTCATGAGTGCCAAATGACAAAGGTTCCCAGAAGGCCGCCCATGGGTCTACTACATTCCATCGAAGTCCCAAAACGCCCTTGGGAAGTCATCACCATGGACTTCGTAGGCCCATGCAAAACTGCTACGGATAGCGGTAACAATTTTATTCTCGTTGTCGTCTGTGCACTAACGAAGATGGCACACTTCATTCCGCTGACGTCTAACTGCACTTCGGAGACAGTTGCTCAAGCCTTCGTGAACAACGTCTTCCGCCTCCACGGTCTGCCTAAATCAATCATCAGCGACCGTGACCCCCGATTTATCTCTAGGTTCTGGGAAGAACTTATGGTTGTGCTAAACGTAAGGCTGAGACGTTCAACAGCAAACCACCCGCAGACAGACGGCCAAAGTGAGAGAACGATTCAAACCCTTAAGGGTAAGCTTCGGACTCTCATGATGAACGAGGAAAATGCTGCCAATTGGGATTTACTACTCCCAACCATCGAGTTTGCATACAATAATAGTGTGCACTCAGCGACTCAGGACACGCCTTTCCGTCTGAACTACGGATTCCACCCATGCAGCCTCCCCGATGGCTACGCCATCCGTGTTCAAGGGTTAGAAGACTACCTTGAAACCCTTGAATCAGCCGTACCTATGGCTAAGGACCGACTTGTACGAGACAAGTTTCGCCAACAGGAACGAGTTGACAAGCACAGGCTGGACCCCGAAGAGCAAATCCAGCCCGGCTCACACGTCGCCATACGGCGCAGGAAGGAAAACGTTGCGTTTGGAGAACCTCTCTATGACGGTCCCTACAAGGTCATAGAGTTCATCGGCCCCAACGCTGTGCGCATCGAGTTGCCTACTGGCACGAATGCACACGACGTAATCAACCTGCAGCACGTCAAGGTATACAACGGCGAACCCCCCAGCTTTCCATCACCGGTACTCGAGGATGAGGACGGATGTAGGCCTTGTCCCGTAGGTATAGTTAAGATTAGTTTTATTCAATAATTATCTACCTATTTATACAATTCTAGGACGACGCGTAAGTGTAAACAAACGCGTCGCGGTGCGCGTTATTAATTAACGCGCGTTGCGTGGGTGCGGTCAAAGACCGCAGGCTTTCGTAGCGTAGTGCTGCGTGGCCTAGCACAACGCTGGAGCTCTCGGTGTGGTGTCCAGGTTCAGGCCCTGGTCACGTGCACACTTTTGTGAGCTTAAGGCGTTACACCTTCTCACCTCCAGAAGAGAGCACACCCTCCGGCACCTCTCCACCTAGTGCCTTTACTTTCGCCAGTACGTCCGGATGACGTCTGGCACAATGTGGTCGGCGGGCTCCCAGACGTCGTCTTCCTCGGTATAGCCCGACCACCGGACCAAGTACGACCACTTCCCATAGTGGTTCGCATGTGCTAGGAGCTCTTCGACGTCGTACTCGACGTCAATGGATCCGTCTGGATTGTACGCTTTAGGAGGAAGCGTACCATGGTAAGTTTTAAGGCGCTCGATGTTGTACACCGGGTGAGCCTTCGAGTCGGGGGCAATTGGAGCTTTGCGACGTTCCCCCGTCTCTTCAGAATTTTAAATGGGCCGTCCCAGCGGCGACCCATCTTTGTGCCCATGTTTTTGATTCGTTTTACTAACGCGAATCGTCCAGGAATTAATTCTTCGTCCGGCTCCCTCCGGTGCTTGTTCCCTTCCCTCTCCTGGTGCTCCTGGGCCCGCTGCATTGAGTCGCGGGCCCTGCAGATAGTGTCGTTCAGGCTCGAGAGGTATTCCTCTGCAGCTGGCTCGTCACTAACTGCATGGCGGGCGATCCCAGTGGGAGTAAATCATAACAGCTTGGAAGGGAGTTGTGCCAATCGATGAGTGCACGCTGTCATTGTACGCGTACTCTACGAGAGGGAGCAGGGATTCCCATCTGCTCGGGTCGCGCCAGGCAAGCGTCCTGAGCATCTGCTTGACAGTCCGGATGGTTCTCTCGGACTGTCCGTCGGTCTGTGGATGTGCGGCCGTCGACATCTTGAGCTTCGTGCCCAAGATTTTGTGTACCGCCTTCCAGAAACGGGCCTTGAACCTCGGGTCTCGGTCTGAGGTGATTGTTTCAGGCAGCCCGTGCAGCCTAAAGACGTTGCGGACAAACAGGTCCGCCGTTTCTGTTGCTGAGATGGTCTGTCGGCACGGTGCCAACACGACCATCTTCGTGAGTCGATCTACGACCACGAGAACAGCGTTGTTGCCCTCGGCGTCCGTCGCCGTCATGGGCCCGAAGAAGTCCATGGCGATTTCTTGCCATGGGCGAGTGGGAATGCTCATGGGTTGCATCAACCCTTGAGCTGGTCCAGAAGTACCTTTGGAGAGCTGGCAATCGTGGCACTCTTTAACGAACTTCTGGACATCGCGATACATCCGGGGCCAGTAGAACACGCGGGCCAGTTTCGCATAGGTTCTGTCGACTCCCGGATGGCCTGCTATCGGTGTGCTGTGATGGTCAAACAGCAGTTTCTGCTTTGTAGACCCAGCACTGACGCATAATCGCCAAGGCAATTGGTGATTATTGCGATAATAGAGAAGACCGTCTCGAATCATGAAGCGGTCGTTCTCGCCGGGCGTCTCGTTTTCCCGCTGGGAATTCTGCAATAGCTCCCAGCGCTCCTTCCACTCTGCTTCTTCCGGATAAGAAGCTCGTAATAAAATTTTTTCTTCCTCATCTGTAATAGGGCAAATAGATTTCATTACTATTCGAGAAAGTGCGTCGGCGACGGGATTGTCAGCACCAGGTGTGTAGCTAATTAGAATAGGAAATTGATCCAGTTTTTCCCTCCAACGAGCCAAACGACCTTCGACGTGTTTCTGATTCATGAAATCTTGTAATGACTTGTGATCGGTG
>NW_011627863.1:35257-37878 GCF_000149845.2 Schizosaccharomyces japonicus yFS275
AATAAAAAATAAAACTTGCTAGCACGAGCTCAATTACTCGACTCGGGAGAAGGAATTGCTGGCTATTTGTTTATGCAGTAACCAAATGGCGACCCTTTCTCCTCGCTCAAGACTTCGTGGTACACTCAGACCACAAGTCATTAAAGGATTTTATGTCCCAGAAACGAGTGGAGGGCAGACTGGCGCGCTGGAGGGAGAAATTGGATCAATATCCGATAAAAATTGAGTATACTCCAGGCCCAGAAAACCCAGTGGCAGACGCTCTTTCCAGGATAGTAATGAAATCTATCTGTCCAATTGACGATGATACGGAGAAATCTTTATTACGAGCGGGCTACGAAAGTTCTGAGGAGTGGAAAGAAAAATGGAAGGAATTGAGAGACACGGAAACTACTCCAACGGACGACGAGAATACACGATATAAGATTAAGGAAGGACTACTTTATTATCGAAACAATTGGACGCTTCCCTGGCGTTTGTGTGTGAGTGCAGAATCGACGAAACGGAAGCTGATGTACGATCATCACAGCACAGCAATCGCTGGGCATCCGGGAGTGGACAGAACATTTGGAAAGCTATCGAGAGCGTTCTATTGGCCGAGAATGCTGCGAGATGTGCAGCAATTCGTGAAGGAATGCCCGGAATGCCAACTGACAAAATCGACGAACACGGCAACCCAGGGACTTTTGCAGCCAATGCCGATCCCTACGCGCCCCTGGCAAGAAATATCAATGGATTTCTGCGGGACATTTGACCCGTCGCCAGGAACGGGACACGACTATGTGCTGCTTGTTGTGGATAGATTGACAAAAATGGCGATGGCTATTGCGTGCAAGAAAACGATTACAGCCGAAGAAACGGCGCAATTATTCATTGAAAATGTCTTTAAACTACATGGACTACCTGATGCAATTACTTCAGACCGAGATCCAAGGTTCATATCTAAAGTTTGGAAGTCAATTCATAAATTATTAGGAACTAAACTAAGAATGTCTACAGCAGCACACCCACAGACCGACGGCCAAACGGAGAGAACCATCCGAACCTTCGAGCAGGCGCTTCGAGCCGTCTGCATCGACGACAGAGCGGCCTGGGAGTCCAAACTGGCAATGGTCGAGTTCGCATACAACGACTCGATCCATTCCTCGATCGCGGCGACACCCTTTGAGGCCAATTACGGCTTCACGCCGACGGGCATCGCCAGACATGCGATCACGGACAGCCCAGAGGCAGAGGAGTACCTAGCAAGGGTTAGTGACACGATCAGTAAGGCTCGAGACGCGATGCAACGGGCACAGGACCGGCAGCGCGTCCAAGCAGACAAACAACGGCGAGAACCAGACGAGGAACTGGCACCAGGGAACTTTGCGTTAGTTAAACGCAGGAAAACAACAAACCAGAAGCTTACCAAACTCTGGGATGGGCCGTTTAAAATCCTTAAACGGCAAGGCAACACGGCGGAACTTCTCCTACCACCGAAATCCTCAGCACATCCTGTCTATAATGTTAGCCGACTGAAACCTTACCATGGAGACTTACCAGAGACGTCATGGAACCCAGACGCCGGAGCCGAACCTCAGTACGAGGTCGACGAATTGTTGGGCCACACGTGCCACAAAGGAAAATGGTCCTACTACGGGCGGTGGACACACTACACGGAGGACGACGACAGCTGGGAGCCCAGCGACTACCTGATGGACAGCACCATCCGGGAGTACTGGGCCAAAGTGGTTGCTCTTGGTGGAAGTGTCCCAGAGGGAGCACTTCCAAATTAAGGTGGTGAGAGTGTAACACATTAAGCTTATTACTAAGCGAATGTGCGTCACCCTTACTCCCCAGAGGGAGCAACACCAAGAACGCTGCCAACGGACAGCGCTTACGGAGGCCTACGGCCTCCACGTTAAGCTGCGCGTTAATGAAAACGCGCAACACGTAAACGTAAACCCTGTGACGGGTTTTTACAAAACAGTATAAATAGTTAGAATAAATAATATTCATTAAGCTTTTTCCTAAATACAATCGTAGCTTTTACAGACACGATGTGTCGTGGGCTGTCTGCCCACCGAAGTACGATGGCAGACCGGACTTGCCCACGCTGGACAACTGGTTTCGGGAGGTGCGACGCTTTGTGAGAGCGCGCCAGATCCCTCCCCCCGAACACGCCTACTCGGCGTATTATTTCCTTACCGGTGACGCACTCGCGCGCGTTCACCGCGACCATCAGCTTTGCGAAGATCTTGAGAACAACAAGATCTCGCTGAAGGAATTCCAACGGATTCTGAGAGAGCTCTTCATCCCCGAAGACGCTCTCATGGTCTATCGACACCAGTTCCTCGATTGTCACCAAACTGGGACAATTCGAGAATTTGTGTCCTCTCTCCAGCGGTTCCAAAACATCCTGTCGCTTGACGACGGGACTGTGAAGGACCAATTGATACGTGTGTCAGGATCCAATCCTGACGATCGCTAGCCCTCACTAAGCTATATTGTGAGCGACCGCAACGTCGCTAAACTACGCACAAGGGACTGCGCTACAGTCCCGTAAGGAAGTTGTGCGTATACCTCGGAGCCTAGCTCCACCAGAACGAACGCACAACAATCCTCTAGATTAGTTGTAGAAT
>NW_011627863.1:37978-68576 GCF_000149845.2 Schizosaccharomyces japonicus yFS275
CAACGAGATAGCGCTCCATCGAGCGCAGCCAAGCTTCCACCGTTGGGAGATCCATTCGTCCGTCGTATTTGTCCGGACGAGGGACATGCAATCGCTCTTCCGCGAGCGAGAAAGTAAACTCCTGTTCCATAGGCAGCTAGTAATCCAAAAATCCTTTCCAAACTTCTTCTCTTCCTCGAGGTGAATCCTGTCGTAGCACCTCACACGTATCCGCCCGTGTTGGCAATCAAACAACTTTAACAAAAACTTAACCGAAACTTTTCCTTGCTTCTGATGGGTTTTCAGAAGCCTCGCAACCAAGTGTAAGACTCAGTCCGTAGGTCAGAATAAGATTAGTTTATTTTCTATAAAATCCAGCTATTTAAGACATTTTGACGCGACGCGTAAATGTAAACAAACGCGTCACGTCGCGGCGCGCGTTAATTAATTAACGCGCGCGTGTCCCGGGAGTTCTGAAGGCCTTACTGCAGCTCGTTGCAGTTCGTTTGGGCGGCCTTGGGCTTGGTGGTGATCGCCCAGATTTAGGCTTTCGCGTAAATGAACCTTAATGCTTACAAGCTCCCTTCCTGCGTGCATGAGCACATTCACTGGCTTCGCAGAACAACTGCGACTCGCCTTCGTCAACGTGGATGTGGAAGTCAAGGCCGCAGATGAACTCAGTGCGCTTAAACAAACCGGAGAAGTCAAGGATTACATTGTGAAGTTCAGGAATCTGGCTACGAAAGTGGGGTGGAACGACGAGGCCCTCTCCTCCCGCTTCTTGAATGGACTTAAGGCAGAATTCTTCAATCAAATTGTTTTAATGGGAAGGAAAAGGATCTTCAAGGTGTGATATTACAGGCTATCGAGGTAGACCGTCGCTTCAACAGCACGAAGTCGCTACCTCCCGCGACCGCCGCCCCCATGCCTCGCCCGATGCCCCAGGACAACACTCGCGCGCCGCCTCTGCCCGCACAAGGGGACCCTATGGAAATTGATGCCTTGAGAGGCGAGCCCAGACCCAGACCGAGGTTACCACGCTGGAATCTACGAGGAATCTGCTTTGCTTGCGGCCAACGGGGACACTACGCCCGCGAATGCCCCTTCAACTCGCGCACCGCCAAGCCGACTGGAAGAATTAACCTCTTGGATGGAACCTCTCCTCAGGAATCTATTAGGATCTGCTCTACATGTCGAGCCCAAGGACACTGGTACACCGAGTGCCCACTACTGGACGACGCGCCAACAATTTCGACTTCCGCAACTACGAGTGAGGGAAAAGACCAGGCCTAGGGTTGGAGGGAAGCACCACCCTAGGCCCGAAAGGGCTTAACTATAATTCCATAGTTAAAATAAATGCTATTGACCATCAAACTTTAGTATTTGGCCCGGATTTTGCTTCGGAATTGGAACAACAGCTTGAACTTCCGTTCATGCTTTATTGGGAAGGAGGCCGGACTGCCGCGAGAGTAATGCTGGACAGCGGGGCGACTTCGTTTTTGTCGATGAAAGCTTCGCTAGGAACGCTGGAATTCCATTGCTGCAGCGGTTAACACCGATGGAAATTGCGGTGGCCGACGGATCTTCCTCGACAGGCGGCCCAATTACACATTGCACAAGGCCGCTTTGGATGGAATACAAAGGCAAACGCATACAGGCGAGCCTAAACGTCACCAAGCTGGGTGATCATGATGTTATTCTGGGAATTCCATGGCTACGCTTAAAACTGGCGGAAGTAGATTGGAATAACAATGACATTAAATGGCTAAACTCTAAGGAATCAAACGGAAAAATGTCGCTCGGGCTTGGAACTGTTAATGCCTTGTCGAAGGGCGGTAGGGTGGGCAGTATAAGGACGAGGGCCGAGTCGGAGGAACTCAACAACAAGATACTGCCAGCCTACGAGTACTTGAAGCGCGTGTTTAGCAAACAAGAAGCGGATAAATTACCGCAGCACCGCGTCTACGACCACGAGATGCCACTTCTGGAAGGAACTTGTCCGCCAACATTGCCCTTGCGCAGGATGAACGCGAACCACGACGATGCCCTGAAGACCTGGCTGGACGAGATGCTTGCCAAGGGGTTTATGAACCGTCTTGTTCACCTGCCGGGGCACCAGTGATGTTTATCGCTGTTTGAAGTTGGCGATCGTATTTAATCGCGTGCGCGCCGCTAGAGATATTACAATTAAAGACAGATACCCCTTACCTTTAATTGATGATATTCAAACAAGTGATGATTATTTGAGACTAAGACTAAGGTATTTATACTGACAATCTCATTAGGATTAAAGAAGGCGAGGAGTGGAAGACCGCCTTTCGGACACGCTACGGGCTTTTCCAATTCAAGGTAATGCCCTTTGGTTTATGCAACGCTCCCGCCACGTTCCAGCGGTATGTGAACGAAGTTCTCCGAGAATGTCTCGATGTGTACGCCGTCGCGTACCTTGACGACATCCTCATTTATTCGACTACGGAAGAGGAACATGTTAAGCATGTTCAAACTGTGTTAAAGAAGCTTTTGGATGCAAAACTTTACTGCAAATTGGAAAAGTGCGAGTTCCACACTCGCAAGACAACATTCCTAGGATACGAAATTACGCCAGAAGGGATCCACACCGATCCCGAAAAGATTAAAAGCGTTGTAGAATGGGAAAGACCCAAGCATTTGAAGCAATTGCTATCATTTATAGGATTTGCGAATTTCTATAGAAGATTCATTAATAACTTTTCAGGAATTGCAAAGCCGCTAACAAGCCTGTCTAAGAAAAAGGTTCGCTGGACATGGGGTCGCGAACAGCAATCGGCCTTTGAGAAGCTGAAAAGGCAGTTGACTTCAGCACCGGTACTCGTGCATTTCGACAGGAACAAGCAAACAATTCTGGAAACGGACGCTTCGGACTTTGCTGCTGCGGGCGTCCTGAGTCAGAGACAGGATGATGGTTCAGTTCGGCCAGTGGCTTTCTCTCGCACAAGTTCACAGACACGGAACTCCACTACAATGTCTACGAAAAAGAACTTGCTGCAGTAATTTATTGTATTAGAGAATGGAAGATATATTTGGAGGGCGGAGACAGGCCGTTCGTTATTATTACGGACCATAAAAACTTGGAATATTTTACAGCGAAGCGGAAACTGTCACCACGACAGGCCCGATGGTCTCAGGAGCTCATGGCACTGGATTTTAAGATCCAATGGCGCCCAGGACATCTCAATTCTCGCGCAGACGCGCTCTCTCGTCGCCCTGATTACGATCCAGAAGGAAAATGCGCACCCAAAAAGGAACGCGAACAGCCGCTTATTCCAGAAGGAACCGAGTTCGTAAAGGATGGACAGCTATTTTCGATGCGGACACAAGCTGTGGACATCCTAAATCAAGTTAAAGGCGCTTACTCTGACGATGAATATACTTCAAATTTATTAAACAATGAGGAACTACGAGAAGAAGAAGGAATTACATTGCGGGACGGAGCGTTGTGGAAGGGGAATCGATTGCTTGTACCCAACAGGAGGAAGTAAAAAGTGCTCTTAAAGCAGTTCCATGATTCCCCCCTGGCAGGCCACTTTGGCCGAAGAAGCACGGAAGCGGCTGTACGAGCCCGATTTTGCTGGAAAGGACTCTCCAAATTCGTGAGGGCGTATGTGCGATTCTGCGATACTTGTCAGAGGTCGAAGACGAGAAGACACGCACCTTATGGACTGCTGACACCATTGCCGATTCCCACGAGAAGCTGGTCCTCGATAACAATGGACTTTATTACTGGCCTTCCGGAATCAAATGGATTCGACTGTATATGGGTAATTGTTGATCGATTGACTAAACTAAAACACTTCGTTCCTTGCAATTCAACCCTACGAGCGAACCAGTTAGTTAATTTATTTCGTGACAACATTATTCGATTACATGGCCCGCCAGATGAAATTATTTCCGACCGGGATAAATTGTTTACTTCAAAGTTATGGAAGGAATTTGCTAAATTATTGGAAACTAGGCTAAAACTCTCGACATCTTTTCACCCACAAACCGATGGGCAGACGGAAAGAACAAATCAGGACCTGGAGAGGTACCTGAGGTGCTATACGAACGATAGGCAAGACGACTGGGCGGACTGGTTAGCGTTAGCAGAGTTCGCAATCAACAATTCATGGCACAGCGCAATCAAAGCAAGCCCGTTTCGCGCTACTTACGGATACGAACCCAAGGATGCTTCGTTTGGGGGCGAAACCAATGCTCCTGCTGTCGAAGACTGGTTCCAGCAAGCGCGACAGGTGCGACAGCAGCTCAAGGAAACATTGCGCTCGCCAACGAGGAGTATAAGAAGTATGCGGACAGAAGAAGGAAAGAAACACCACCATTCGCAGTGGGGGACAAGGTTTTATTGAAAAGGAGAACCGTCGGATCTATTAAACTAAAAAACAAATTAGAAAAGAAGTTCCTGGGTCCGTTTACAATAACGGACAAGATTGGGGAAGTGGCATTCAAGTTGGAATTGCCACCCGAGATGCGAATACACCCAGTATTCCACGCAAGCCAGTTGGAACCATACCTGGAGTCACCAATTCCTGGACAGGAAGAACAAGAAGGCGTCATTACAATCGATGCCTGTGAGAACGGAGAATACGAGGTTAACAAACTTATCGGAAAACGCTGCGTGAATGGGAAAACTGAATATCTTGTTGACTGGCTAGGCTACGAAGAATGGGAACGAACTTGGGAATCGCTGGAGAATCTTGAACACGCGCCGGATAAAATCCGTGAGTTTGAACAAAGCAATCCGTCCCTGACTCCGCCAGTCATCCTGAAGCTAAAGGTCCCAGTCGGGACACAGCGACCATAACACTGAGTTGTCGTCTTCCGGAGCAAAGACGACTATGGTGGGGGATATTGTCAGGATCCAATTCTGACGATCGCTAGCCCTCACTAAGCTATATTGTGAGCGACCGCAACGTCGCTAAACTACGAACAAGGGACTGCGCTACAGTCCCGTAAGGAAGTTGTGCGTATACCTCGGAGCCTAGCTCCACCAGAACGAACGCACAACAATCCTCTAGATTAGTTGTAGAATAAAATTTTATTCTATCTAATATAACTGTTGAACCTTGGCGTAAAGACTGGCCACTGACACCCGCTCTCCTCTCCCTCGCTTCCAGGATAGTGTTGTAATTGCTTCATTACTTCACTAACTATCAAAGCTATCTGACTGGGAGAGATATCCGATTTTGCAGGCTCTCCTGAAGGGACCACCGCCTTCGCACCGAGTTTGGACTTCTTCTTGGACTTTTTCATGGGGCATTCTGCCGCCCTGTGTCCGGTATTCTGGCAATGAAACATTTGCCAGCGCGCAACAGGCGTCCAAGCTCTGCGTCAGATAAGTGTGAAGCCCGAAGGGCATCCAACTGCATTGGATCGACGGAATCCGTTGCAGATGGAAGCCGGGTGGGCACAGCGGGTGGAATCCAAGGAGGGGAGCTTTGGCTGCCGTCCTCTTGGACCGAGAGCGCAACGTGGATTGCCTCGTCCAGGTTCGCAGGCCTTCTCATGCGAAGTTCGCGGGCGACATTGGGCTTCGCTCCGCGCTCCAGTTGGTCGAGGTGTAGGCCTTGTCCCGTAGGTATAGTTAAGATTAGTTTTATTCAATAATTATCTACCTATTTATACAATTCTAGGACGACGCGTAAGTGTAAACAAACGCGTCGCGGTGCGCGTTATTAATTAACGCGCGTTGCGTGGGTGCGGTCAGAGACCGCAGGCTTTCGTAGCGTAGTGCTGCGTGGCCTAGCACAACGCTGGAGCTCTCGGTGTGGTGTCCAGGTTCGGGCCCTGGTCACGTGCACCTTTTGTGAGCTTAAGGCGTTACACCTTCTCACCTCCAGAAGAGAGCACACCCTCCGGCACCTCCCCACCTAGTGCCTTTACTTTTCGCCAGTACGTCCGGATGACGTCTGGCACAATGTGGTCGGCGGGCTCCCAGACGTCGTCTTCTTCGGTATAGCCCGACCACCGGACCAAGTACGACCACTTCCCATAGTGGTTCGCATGTGCTAGGAGCTCTTCGACGTCGTACTCGACGTCAATGGATCCGTCTGGATTGTACGCTTCAGGAGGAAGCGTACCATGGTAAGTTTTAAGGCGCTCGATGTTGTACACCGGGTGAGCCTTCGAGTCGGGGGCAATTGGAGCTTTGCGACGTTCCCCCGTCTCTTCAGAATTTTAAATGGGCCGTCCCAGCGGCGACCCATCTTTGTGCCCATGTTTTTGATTCGTTTTACTAACGCGAATCGTCCAGGAATTAGATCTTCGTCCGGCTCCCTCCGGTGCTTGTTCCCTTCCCTCTCCTGGTGCTCCTGGGCCCGCTGCATTGAGTCGCGGGCCCTGCAGATAGTGTCGTTCAGGCTCGAGAGGTATTCCTCTGCAGCTGGCTCGTCACTAACTGCATGGCGGGCGATCCCAGTGGGAGTAAAACCATAATTGGCTTGGAAGGGAGTTGTACCAATCGATGAGTGCACGCTGTCATTGTACGCGTACTCTACGAGAGGGAGCAGGGATTCCCATCTGCTCGGGTCGCGCCAGGCAAGCGTCCTGAGCATCTGCTTGACAGTCCGGATGGTTCTCTCGGACTGTCCGTCGGTCTGTGGATGTGCGGCCGTCGACATCTTGAGCTTCGTGCCCAAGATTTTGTGTACCGCCTTCCAGAAACGGGCCTTGAACCTCGGATCTCGGTCTGAGGTGATTGTTTCAGGCAGCCCGTGCAGCCTAAAGACGTTGCGGACAAACAGGTCCGCCGTTTCTGTTGCTGAGATGGTCTGTCGGCACGGTGCCAACACGACCATCTTCGTGAGTCGATCTACGACCACGAGAACAGCGTTGTTGCCCTCGGCGTCCGTCGCCGTCATGGGCCCGAAGAAGTCCATGGCGATTTCTTGCCATGGGCGAGTGGGAATGCTCATGGGTTGCATCAACCCTTGAGCTGGTCCAGAAGTACCTTTGGAGAGCTGGCAATCGTGGCACTCTTTAACGAACTTCTGGACATCGCGATACATCCGGGGCCAGTAGAACACGCGGGCCAGTTTCGCATAGGTTCTGTCGACTCCCGGATGGCCTGCTATCGGTGTGCTGTGATGGTCGAACAGCAGTTTCTGCTTTGTAGACCCAGCACTGACGCATAATCGCCAAGGCAATTGGTGATTATTGCGATAATAGAGAAGACCGTCTCGAATCATGAAGCGGTCGTTCTCGCCAGGCGTCTCGTTTTCCCGCTGGGAATTCTGCAATAGCTCCCAGCGCTCCTTCCACTCTGCTTCTTCCGGATAAGAAGCTCGTAATAAAATTTTTCTTCCTCATCTGTAATAGGGCAAATAGATTTCATTACTATTCGAGAAAGTGCGTCGGCGACGGGATTGTCAGCACCAGGTGTGTAGCTAATTAGAATAGGAAATTGATCCAGTTTTTCCCTCCAACGAGCCAAACGACCTTCGACGTGTTTCTGATTCATGAAATCCTGTAATGACTTGTGATCGGTGTGCACCACAAAGTCTTGTGCCATGAGGAACGGCCGCCATTTCGTAACCGCGTGGACGATTGCAAGCAGCTCTTTCTCCCGGACCGAGTAATTGAACTCATGCTTGTTCAATTTCTTGGATTCGTACGCACATGGATGCCCGTCTTGCATCAGCACGGCGCCGATCGCCTTCGCGTTTTCGCTCGCGTCGGTGAAGAGCTCAAACTTGCCATTGGGATCGGGGATTTTGAGGCAAGGAGCGGACGTAAGCGCTCGTTTTACTGCCTGAACTCCTTTTCACAGGTCTCATCCCAATCCACCGGCCTGGTGTTTCGATTGGACTTCGAGGATCCGGACCTCGACGTTAAAGTCGCAACCATTGAAGAGTAGTTTTTAATAAATCTTTTATAAAAGTTACTCACACCTAAGAAACGCTGTAATTCTTGTACTGTCGACGGCCTGGGGAATTGTTTGACCTTGTTGACTAGACTTTCGTCGGTCTGAATTTCCCCTCCGCCAACCACATACCCCAGGAAGTTAACGCGCTTCCTGAGGAAATCACATTTCTTTGGGCTCGCGAAGAGCCTTGCGTTTCTTAAACGCCTGAAGACTTCGTCCAAAAGCTTCAGGTGTTCGTCTTCCGTCTCTGAAAAGACGAGAATGTCGTCGAGATAGACGACAACGCCTTTGTTGAGGAGGTCGCGGAAGACGTTGTTCATGATCGACTGGAAGGTCGCAGGGGCATTGGTTAGCCCAAACGGCATTACCTTCCACTGGTAATGGCCGAACTGCGAGCTGAAAGCCGTCTTGAACTTGTCCTCAGGCTTCACTGGGATCTGGTGATAACTGTAAGCAACACTCGAAGATATGTAGAATAACTTGAATAATTATTACGATTTACTTATTCCTAGAACATGGAACTGTCTAGGTAAATCGCCCTGTTCGGGGTCAGGCTTACGAAGTAAAACAGGAAAAACTATTTTTCCTGCAATAACGCTTTGCTTACGTAAGCTGAAACTTTCCAACACCTTCTAGAATACCTTATTCTACAAGGTATAAATAGTTCTATAATTATTACTAATAAAACAAGCTTTTTCTCAAATATAATCTTAGGAGTTCCTTACAAGAGACATCAGCGACAAGTTCGCTGAATGTCGACAAACTGGCTCGGTGATGGAATTCATCACAGAACTCTCCCGGCTGAGAACTTACCTTGGTCTCTCGGACGAGACCGTGCTGCAGCAGCTGATCCGAGGAGCGAAGCCTAACATCAAGGATCAGCTGGATCTCTTAGACCCAACAACGCTGCAAGAAGGCATCAAGTTAGCCTTTAAGCTGGAGAAGAAAGAGCAGAGAAGTCGTGGACGAACGGTGGTGAGTCCATCCTGGACCGCCGCGCCCAGCCCTACGTCATACGACCCAATGCAAATCGATGCATTCGCGCCGCGCCCAAGGTTTACGGGCGAACTGGAGCAGCTGTACCTGCAGCGCCGTTGCTTTCGCTGCAAGAGGTTGGCCATATTGCGCGCAATTGCACCGCTGGTCAAACTGCTAAGCTGCCAGTCAAGGTGATGTACGTCTATCCCGACGGTTCCATACGCGAAACACCACCTTCGCAGCCGACGACGGGAGCTACAACAGCAAAACAGCTTCCTCAGACGCAGTGGATAGTCAGGTAGATAGTGCAATGAAATTGTTTTCTAAGTATTCGACTGTGCAAAGGGAAAAAACAGGGAGTGACAATTGTGAAATTAAATCTATGGAAACTATTAAGGAAGTTGACCGAGGATTGGAGCCATTAATGAGCTATCAACTTAAAGTTGATGCCCCTACAGTGGCAACTGTCCCAGAAATCGAGATACAACTTGAAGGGAACAGCTGCAGGGCTCTCCTGGACACGGGATGTGCAAGTTACATCGTGTCCAAGGACTTCGTGAAGCAATGGAAACTGCCCACGGTGAAGATGCCGGCCAAGCCAGTGGCATTGGCAGTTAAGACAGAGGAGACCGTCGTCATAGACGAGAAGACGGCCCCTCTGACGATTCGCGTCGGCAACGAAGAGACATGCCAGTCGTTCTTCGTCGTCGACCAGGACTCCGGCCATGATGCCATCCTTGGCATTCCCTTTTGGAACGAGTTTGGAGTCCAATTGGACCAAGGGAAGGCCAGAGTCGGAGAAAGCTGGGTGCCATTAGTAGGCCCCAGACGAAAAGCAGTTGGATTGGCGCCAGTGCAGATCGAATGCCTGTCGAAACGGGCAATGACCAAGCAGCTGGCGCGAGCAGAGGAGATTGAAGAGCTCGTTCTCTTCAAGATTACCGTCAAAGAGGACGGCGGGGTCAGTTTGGATGACCTCAGTAACGGAAACAAGAACCTAAAAAGCTGTTAGAGAAGTATGCAGCGCTGTTCCCGGCTGAGTTGCCAGACTTACCAAACGATTACAAGCTGCCTTACCTGGAAATCGAGACGAAACCAGGTGCAGAGCCTGTATACAGGCCGCGCTATCGACTGTCGCTGCCGGAGAAGGAGGAGCTGGAGCGCCAAATCAAAAAGCTCCTAGAATCAGGACGAATTGAGCCGTCGAATTCGCCCTATGGCGCTCCAGTTCTGTTCGTGAGGAAGAAGGACGGTAGTCTGCGAATGTGCATTGACTACCGCGGCCTCAACGAACAGACGATCAAGAACAAATACCCATTGCCCTTGATCGACGAGCTACTGGATCGAGTATACAAGGCTCGTGTATTCAGTAAGCTCGACCTGGCTTCGGGCTACCATCAGATCCAGGTAGCGCCGAAGGATAGACCCAAGACAGCTTTCAGCTCTGACTCTGGGCACTATCAATGGAAGGCATGCCATTCGGCTTGACGAATGCGCCTGCAGCCTTCCAATCCATTATGAATTCGCTCTTCCGGGACAAATTGAATGACTTCGTTGTCGTCTATATGGACGACATCTTGGTCTTCTCAGAGTCGGAAGAGCAGCACCTGAAGCATCTCGAAGAAGTCTTCAGACGCTTAAAAACGCACAGCTCTATGCGAGCCCGGGTAAATGTGAGTTCCTCAGGAAGCGCGTTAACTTCCTGGGGTATGTGGTAGGCGAAGGTGAAATCAGAACAGACGAAAGTTTGGTCAACAAAGTTCAGAATTTCCCTAGACCTAAGACAGTTCAAGATTTACAGCGGTTCGTAGGAATGTGTAATTTTTATAAGCGATTTATTGAAAACTATTCTAAGAGATTAGCTACTTTGACGTCGAGGATGGGGTCCTCGAAGTCGAACAGGAATACGCGGCCGGTGGAATGGGATGAACAGTGTGAAAAAGAGTTCAAGGACGCCAAACGGGCGTTGACAACTGCTCCGTGCCTTCGAATCCCGGATCCCCATGGCCAATTCGAAGTTTACACCGACGCCAGTGAGAATGCTAAGGCAGTCGGTGCAGTATTAATGCAGGAGGGCCACCCCTGCGCGTATGAATCGAAAAAGCTAAGCAAGGCCGAGCTTAACTATTCGATTAGAGAGAAAGAACTGCTGGCAATCATCCATGCAGTCACCAAATGGAGGCCATTCTTGATGGCACAGAAGTTCAAAGTGCATACGGACCACAAGTCGTTGCAGGACCTGATGGGCCAGAAGCACGTCGAAGGCCGGCTCGCCCGTTGGCGAGAGAAGCTGTCGGTGTACCCAATCGAAATTGAGTACACGCCAGGAAGAGACAACCCGGTGGCAGACGCGCTGTCGCGAATCAACATTGAAGCGCTCTGCCCAATTGACGAAGAAGGGGAGAAGGCCGTCCTCAGAGAAGCTTATCCCATCGAAGACGAATGGAGGGACAAGTGGGAGGAGCTCCACGAACGGGAGGACGGAGGAGAAGAGCCCGGAGCAAAGGATCGATTCATGATCCAAGACGACCTGCTCTATTATCGAAACAATTCGGAGCTGCCATGGCGGTTGTGCATCAGCGCGGAAGCCACGAAGAAAAACTGATTCACGACCATCACAGCAGCCCGATTGCAGGACATCCAGGCTCGGACAGGACTTTCGCGAAGCTTGCGCGATGTTTTTATTGGCCAAAGATGGCCCAGGACGTCAAGGAGTATGTGAGGGAGTGCGTAGACTGCCAACTCACGAAGGAAGGAAGAGGCCCGGCGCAAGGGCTCTTGCAGCCAATGAGTATACCGACGAGACCATGGCAAGAAATCTCCATGGATTTCTTGACCCGTGGAGGGCGAGGAAACAGACGACAACAACAAGGTGTTGTTGGTCGCAGACCGGCTAACGAAGATGACACTGCTGTTCCCGTGCAAGAAATCCGTGACAGCACAGGAAACAGCGGACATCTTTATGAAGGGCGTGTTCCGGTATCATGGATTACCGGACACAATCACGTCTGACAGAGACCCGCGCTTTGTCTCTAAATTTTGGACCGCCTTGCACAAAGTCTTGGGCACGAAGCTCAAGATGTCGACGGCGATCCACCCTCAGACGGATGGTCAGTCTGAAAGGACCATCCGAACCATTTCCCAGATGCTACGGGCCTTCGCGTGGAAGGATCAGGCCCATTGGGAATCCCTATGCCGTTAGTTGAGTTCGCCTATAATGACTCTGTCCATTCATCCATTGGAGTGACCCCGTTCAAGCCAATTATGGCTTCTCACCCACTGGCATTGCTCGAACTGCGGTTAGTGACGAACCAGTTGTCGAGGAATACCTCGCCAACCTGAGCGACACTATCCACAAAGCCCGAGACGCAATGCAGCGGGCGCAGGAAGGACAGGAAAGACAGGTGTAGGCCTTGTCCCGTAGGTATAGTTAAGATTATTTTTATTCAATAATTATCTACCTATTTATACAATTCTAGGACGACGCGTAAGTGTAAACAAACGCGTCGCGGTGCGCGTTATTAATTAACGCGCGTTGCGTGGGTGCGGTCAGAGACCGCAGGCTTTCGTAGCGTAGTGCTGCGTGGCCTAGCACAACGCTGGAGCTCTCGGTGTGGTGTCCAGGTTCAGGCCCTGGTCACGTGCACACTTTTGTGAGCTTAAGGCGTTACAACAGGCCAACAGACGAAGAAGAGAGCCAGACGAAGAACTGGCAGAGGGGCGGTACGCGCTTGTCAAGCGCCAGAGGAGGGAAGGAGACAAGCTGGGCCGACTGTGGGACGGCCCCTTCAAAATTCTGAAGCGACGAGGCAACACAGCGAAGCTCCTTTTGCCGGCCTCGTCGAAAGCGCATCCTGTGTTCAATGTTAGCAGACTGAAAACGTTTAATGGGACGCCGCCGCCATTCGCAATCCTCGATTCTGAGGAAGCGACGTCCGCTGACTACGACGTGGAAGAACTGCTCTCCCACGCCAACCACCATGGAAGTGGTCTTACCTGGTTCGGTGGGTCGGATACACCGAAGCTGATGACTCCTGGGAACCCGCCGAATTCATTGATTCCGACACAATTCGGCGGTACTGGAGGAAGGTGCGTGCTCTGGGAGGTGAAATTCCTCCAGACATGGGCTTGAATGGTGGTGAGGTGGTGTAAGCATTAAGGTTCATTTACGCGAAAGCCTAAATCTGGGCGATCACCACCAAGCCCAAGGCCGCCCAAACGAACTGCAACGAGCTGCAGTAAGGCCTTCAGACCTCCCGGGACACGCGCGCGTTAATTCATTAACGCGCGCCGCGACGCGACGCGTTTGTTTACATTTACGCGTCGCGTCAAATTGTCTTAAATAGCTAGATTTCATAGAGAATAAACTAATCTTATTCTGACCTACGGACTGAGTCTTACAGAGGAGGACGACGAGTCCTCAGAAGACGAGTCTGACTTCGCAGAGGGCGAAGAAAGCGAAGAAGACTTCGAAGACGCGGACAGCGACTTCGAGCAGGACAGCTCGTCCGACGAGCAAGAGTCCTCAGACAACAACGAGGACTCAGAAAACAATTTCGAAGACGCAGGAGGCGAATTCGAACCGGAAGATGCGTCAGCGGACGCACAGGACAGCTCCGAGGATTCTTGTTCCGATGCAGACGATGAGGCCTTCGTCGATGCATCATCAGACTTACCAGTTATTTGTCGCCAGCTGACAATAGTCCCTCCGGCAGTGTGTTCACCGCCGCAGGTCAACTGCCAGCTGGTCGGCCACAAAGGCCAAGCTCTGCTGGATTCCGGCTGCGCGACTTACGTCGTGTCACGCAGCTTTGTCAAAAGACACGGGCTGCCGGTCACCAAAACCAAGGCAGTACCCGTGGCACTCGCAATGGAAACGGAGCAGGAGTTGCTGCTCGATGAACAGACCCCTCCGCTCGCATTGCGAGTCGGCGACGTAGAAACAAAACAATGCTTCTACGTCGTAAGCCAAGACTCGGGCCCCGACCTCATCCTGGGCATCCCCTTCTGGAATGAGTTTTCCGTCCAGCTAGGGGACGGCAGGGCCCGAATTGGGAATAGCTGGGTGCCAACGGTAACACCCAGCGAAGCAGAAGTGCGGGCTGCGCCAGTGAGAATCCAGTGCCTGTCGAAAAGAGCTACGACAAGGCAACTGGCGCAGCCAGAAGACGTGGAAGAGGTGTTCCTCCTGTCGATCAAAGTCGCCGACGACAAGGAGAAACACCTGGAAGACCTAGCGGACGGGAATCCGAACCTGTTAGCGACACTAAAAAAGAATAAGGACGTCTTACCTTTAAAATTGCCAGACGTCCCGAAGGAGTTCGTGTAACACATTAAGCTTATTACTAAGCGAATGTGCGTCACCCTTACTCCCCAGAGGAAGCAACACCAAGAACGCTGCCAACGGACGGCGTTTACGGAAGCCTACGGCCCCCACGTTAAGCTGCGCGTTAATGAAAACGCGCAACACGTAAACGTAAACCCTGTGACGGGTTTTTACAAAACAGTATAAATAGTTAGAATAAATAATATTCATTAAGCTTTTTCCTAAATACAATCGTAGCTATTACACTTGGTTGCGAGGCTTTAACAAATCGTTAAAAGCCTAAGGAACAGTCGGTGCCATTAGGAGGCGGAAATCCTAAAGAAAAAATTTTTTAATAAAATTTTATTACTTCGTCCTAAGAAAAGATGTCGGAACCAATGGCCCAGGACACAAACAACGAACAGCAGCCAATCTCTGCTGCCAGCACTCGCCCTACGAGAGTGTTTGGAGTCCCGTCGGCAGCATCAATTCCTGTCGCCCCAGCTCCCGCACCGGTGCAATACGTTTCAGCACCACGGGAGGATTGGACGTGGGCTCCCAAGCCTTTCTTGTACGACGGCACGCCGGATCTGCTTGTTCTGCAGAACTGGATTCGCGCCGTTGAGCGATTCTTGCGAACCCGCGACATCGCTACCAAGAAGCAGGCTTGGACCGCCTACAATTTCCTGACAGGAGCCGCGCTAGATCGCTGCGACGTGGACCCGCGATTGCACCCAGGACTCGAGGAAGGCTCGCTCTCGTGGCTCGAGCTCAAGACGTACTTGAAGCGCTCATTTACCCCAGGCGACGCCCTGAAGCGATATCGGCTTCAATTCTATGAGTGCCGACAGAAAGGGTCGGCGCTCGACTTCATCACGGAGCTGGACCGATTCCGTACGGTCCTCAAGTTGGACGAGTGGTTGGTCCTCGACCAACTGGAGCGCGGAGCGAAGCCCAATGTCGCCCGCGAACTTCGCATGAGAAGGCCTGCGAACCTGGACGAGGCAATCCACGTTGCGCTCTCGGTCCAAGAGGACGGCAGCCAAAGCTCCCCTCCTTGGATTCCACCCGCTGTGCCCACCCGGCTTCCATCTGCAACGGATTCCGTCGATCCAATGCAGTTGGATGCCCTTCGGGCTTCACACTTATCTGACGCAGAGCTTGGACGCCTATTGCGCGCTGGCAAATGTTTTCATTGCCAGAACCCCGGACACAGGGCGGCAGAATGCCCCATGAAAAAGTCCAAGAAGAAGTCCAAACTCGGTGTGAAGGCGGTGGTCCCTTCAGGAGAGCCTGCAAAATCGGATATCTCTCCCAGTCAGATAGCTTTGATAGTTAGTGAAGTAATGAAGCAATTACAACACTATCCTGAAAGCGAGGGAGAGGAGAGCGGGCCAGAGGAGGCAAGAGACACGGACAATGAGGACCAGGACGAGGAGGAAAACGAAGACAACACAGGAATACTAGTGATGTCGGTGCCGGAGCCAGGCGGAAAGGCTCAAATTGGTGACCTCGACGACACAGAGGTCGGAAACAGAACGGAAGAACTCAACGAAGAGGACTTCCAAGATGCGTTGGACATTCCACTGCCTGTGGTCTGTCGTCAACTAACAGTGGTCCCCCCGGCGGTTTTAAAACCACCGGAGGTCTACTGCCAGCTGAACAAGACCCCAGCCTGTGCATTGCTAGACACAGGCTGCGCGACATATCTCATGTCGCGGCAGTTCACGCAGCAGAATCAGATCCCCTTGCTACCGACAAAGCCCGTGCCGGTAGCATTAGCAATGGAAACGCAAGAGGAGCTCGCCCTGAGAGAGCAGACGGTCCCTCTTACGTTGAAGGTCGGAGACGTTGAGGCAACAGTGTGCTTCTACGTCGCCGACCAGGCCCCAGGACAGGATGTCATCCTGGGGATCCCGTTCTGGAACGAGTTCAAGGTCGAATTGACCGAGAACTCGGCCAGAATCGGGGGCTCTGAGGTGCCCTTGATCACCTCGAGCCAAGCAGAAGCAATGGCCGCGCCAGTGAGGATCCTAAGCCTGTCGAAACGCAAGATGACAAGGCAACTGGCGCGCCCGGAAGAAGTGGAAGTGGCCCTCCTGCTGTTAATCACCCCAAGAGGAATCACAGAGGAGGGCGAGGTGGACCTAAAAGCGTTAGCAGACGGAAATCAAGATCTATTGCAAACGTTAGTAAGGAACAAGGACCGGTTACCGAAGGAACTTCCCGATGTCCCTTCGGAATACAACTTACCTTACCTGGATATCGTGGAGAAACCAGGTTCGGAGCCAGTCCACAGGCAGCAATACCGATTATCGCTGCCTGAAAAGGAGAACTGGAACGCCAAGTCGCCGACCTTCTGGCCAAAGGACGAATTGAACCGTCAAGTTCGCCCTATGGCGCTCCAGTTCTGTTCGTTCGTAAAAAGGCGGCAGTCTACGCATGTGCATAGACTACCGCGGGTTGAACGAACAGACAATCAAGAACAGGTATCCCCTGCCCTTGATTGACGAGCTGCTAGACCGCGTGTACCGCGCACGGTGCTTTAGCAAGCTCGATTTGGCCTCGGGATATCACCAAATCCAGGTGAATCCCAAAGACCGACCGAAGACGGCATTCAGCGCCGACTGGGGACACTACCAGTGGAAGGTGATGCCTTTCGGCCTCACCAACGGCCCAGCAGTGTTCCAGTCAACAATGAATGACCTCTTTCGTGACATGTTGAACAAGAGTGTTGTCGTCTATATGGACGACATCCTCGTGTTCTCAGACACGAAAGAGGAACACTTGAAACACTTAGAAGCAGTGTTCAAGCGTCTTCGGGACGCTGGGCTCTTCGCTAGCCCCAAAAAGTGTGAATTCCTCAGGAAGCGCGTCAACTTCCTGGGATATGTGGTTGGTAGTGGGGAACTTCGAGCCGACGAAAGTTACGTCAAGAAGGTTCGCGAGTTCCCTAGACCTGAAACGGTACAGGATCTACAGCGTTTTGTAGGTTTATGTAACTTTTATAAACGTTTCATTAATAACTATTCACAATTGGTGGCTACGTTGACGTCCAAGTCGGGGTCTTCAAAGACAAATCGCAACACTCGCCCGGTGGATTGGGACGAGCAATGCGAAAGGGAGTTCCAGGCAGTGAAGCGCGCATTAACAACGGCGCCCTGTTTGAAAATCCCGGATCCATACCGTCCGTTTGAGCTTTATACGGACGCGAGCGAAAACGCAAAGGCAATCGGAGCCGTCCTGATGCAGGATGGACACCCCTGCGCGTTCGAGTCGAAGAAATTGAGTAAGCACGAGCTCAATTACTCGACTCGGGAGAAGGAATTGCTGGCTATTGTTTATGCAGTAACCAAATGGCGACCCTTTCTCCTCGCTCAAGACTTCGTGGTACATTCAGACCACAAGTCATTAAAGGATTTTATGTCCCAGAAACGAGTGGAGGGCAGACTGGCGCGCTGGAGGGAGAAATTGGATCAATATCCGATAAAAATTGAGTATACTCCAGGCCCAGAAACCCAGTGGCAGACGCTCTTTCCAGGATAGTAATGAAATCTATCTGTCCAATTGACGATGATACGGAGAAATCTTTATTACGAGCGGGCTACGAAAGTTCTGAGGAGTGGAAAGAAAAATGGAAGGAATTGAGAGACACGGAAACTACTCCAACGGACGACGAGAATACACGATATAAGATTAAGGAAGGACTACTTTATTATCGAAACAATTGGACGCTTCCCTGGCGTTTGTGTGTGAGTGCAGAATCGACGAAACGGAAGCTGATGTACGATCATCACAGCACAGCAATCGCGGGGCATCCGGGAGTGGACAGAACATTTGGAAAGCTAGCGAGAGCGTTCTATTGGCCTAGAATGCTGCGAGACGTGCAGCAATTCGTGAAGGAATGCCCGGAATGCCAACTGACAAAATCGACGAACACGGCAACCCAGGGACTTTTGCAGCCAATGCCGATCCCTACGCGCCCCTGGCAAGAAATATCAATGGATTTCTGCGGGACATTTGACCCGTCGCCAGGAACGGGACACGACTATGTGCTGCTTGTTGTGGATAGATTGACAAAAATGGCGATGGCCATTGCGTGCAAGAAAACGATTACAGCTGAAGAAACGGCGCAATTATTTATTGAAAATGTCTTTAAACTACATGGACTACCTGATGCAATTACTTCAGACCGAGATCCAAGGTTCATATCTAAAGTTTGGAAGTCAATTCATAAATTATTAGGAACTAAACTAAGAATGTCTACAGCAGCACACCCACAGACCGACGGCCAAACGGAGAGAACCATCCGAACCTTCGAGCAGGCGCTTCGAGCCGTCTGCATCGACGACAGAGCGGCCTGGGAGTCCAAACTGGCAATGGTCGAGTTCGCATACAACGACTCGATCCATTCCTCGATCGCGGCGACACCCTTTGAGGCCAATTACGGCTTCACGCCACGGGCATCGCCAGACATGCGATCACGGACAGCCCAGAGGCAGAGGAGTACCTAGCAAGGGTTAGTGACACGATCAGTAAGGCTCGAGACGCGATGCAACGGGCACAGGACCGGCAGCGCGTCCAAGCAGACAAACAACGGCGAGAACCAGACGAGGAACTGGCACCAGGGAACTTTGCGTTAGTTAAACGCAGGAAAACAACAAACCAGAAGCTTACCAAACTCTGGGATGGGCCGTTTAAAATCCTTAAACGGCAAGGCAACACGGCGGAACTTCTCCTACCACCGAAATCCTCAGCACATCCTGTCTATAATGTTAGCCGACTGAAACCTTACCATGGAGACTTACCAGAGACGTCATGGAACCCAGACGCCGGAGCCGAACCTCAGTACGAGGTCGACGAATTGTTGGGCCACACGTGCCACAAAGGAAAATTGTCATGGACCATGCCTTAGTCCAGTGTAAGGCCGTGGTCCATGGCCGAGTGGTACTGGGGAGACTGTACCAGGTTCGAGTGAGCTGCTATGACTTTTTGGCGCTCCGGTTCGAATCCTGGGTTTCTCTCCCACTAAGCTCGGCACGTGCTCGGCTAGCTGCGAGTCTATTGCAGCAGCTACCGGCACGGAACGCCCAAGTGCCGCGTGAGCCAATCGGAAGCTATTCCGCCTTCCCCGCTCCGGAACAACAATGTTCCCACGAGTCTTACGACGAGCGGACGGCGATAGCATCTCCGCGTGGCTCTGTAGATCCGATCATAGCGTGATCGGGTTAAGCACGCCATACCTTACCCCATGGCCTGTTAACCCCGCACGCTACGGTATCTACGGTGATTAAACTCTTCCGAGGCAAGAGTGATCACGTAAGCAGCATAGCATAAATAGTGGACAAGTTCCACGATTAATAATCATCAATTAATCTTCTTTCAACAACTTGAGCACCAACCGGACTGTTGGTGACTCCGTTTTAAAAATGGTCCTACTACGTGCGGTGGACACACTACACGGAGGACGACGACAGCTGGGAGCCCAGCGACTACCTGATGGACAGCACCATCCGGGAGTACTGGGCCAAAGTGGTTGCTCTTGGTGGAAGTGTCCCAGAGGGAGCACTTCCAAATTAAGGTGGTGAGAGTGTAACACATTAAGCTTATTACTAAGCGAATGTGCGTCACCCTTACTCCCCAGAGGAAGCAACACCAAGAACGCTGCCAACGGACGGCGTTTACGGAAGCCTACGGCCCCCACGTTAAGCTGCGCGTTAATGAAAACGCGCAACACGTAAACGTAAACCCTGTGACGGGTTTTTACAAAACAGTATAAATAGTTAGAATAAATAATATTCATTAAGCTTTTTCCTAAATACAATCGTAGCTATTACAGTTCGCGGTTCCTAGCCATGACATCCCGCTGAAACCGGGGTCACGGCCAGTCCACAGGCCTCGTTACAGACTGTCGGCCCCAGAGATCCAAGAAATGGACCGACAGCTGAACGAGTTAATTGCATCGGGGCGCATTGAACCGTCCACATCGCCGTATGGCGCCCCGGTGCTGTTCGTCAGGAAAAAGGATGGTAGTCTACGCATGTGCATAGACTACCGGGGCCTGAACGAACAAACAATTAAGAACAAGTATCCCTTGCCCTTAATTGACGAGTTGCTGGACCGCGTATACCGCGCGCGAGTCTTCAGCAAACTCGATTTGGCCTCAGGTTATCACCAGATCCCAGTGAAGCCTGAGGACAAGTTCAAGACGGCTTTCAGCTCGCAGTTCGGCCATTACCAGTGGAAGGTAATGCCGTTTGGGCTAACCAATGCCCCTGCGACCTTCCAGTCGATCATGAACAACGAAAGCCTAAATCTGGGCGATCACCACCAAGCCCAAGGCCGCCCAAACGAACTGCAACGAGCTGCAGTAAGGCCTTCAGACCTCCCGGGACACGCGCGCGTTAATTCATTAACGCGCGCCGCGACGCGACGCGTTTGTTTACATTTACGCGTCGCGTCAAAATGTCTTAAATAGCTGGATTTTATAGAAAATAAACTAATCTTATTCTGACCTACGGACTGAGTCTTACACTTGGTTGCGAGGCTTCTGAAAACCCATCAGAAGCAAGGAAAAGTTTCGGTTAAATTTTTTGTTAAAGTTGTCTGATTGCCAACACGGGCGGATACGTGTGAGGTGCTACGACAGGATTCACCTCGAGGAAGAGAAGAAGTTTTGGAAAGGATTTTGGATTACTAGCTGCCTATGGAACAGGAGTTTACTTCTCGCTCGCGGAAGAGCGATTGCATGTCCCTCGTCCGGACAAATACGACGGACGAATGGATCTCCCAACGGTGGAAGCTTGGCTGCGCTCGATGGAGCGCTATCTCGTTGCGCACGGCGTCTCGGAAGAACGATTGCATGTCCCTCGTCCGGACAAATACGACGGACGAATGGATCTCCCAACGGTGGAAGCTTGGCTGCGCTCGATGGAGCGCTATCTCGTTGCGCACGGCGTCTCGGAAAGACGTTGTGCATGGACTGCAGCCTGTTACCTCACAGGCTTTGCTGAAGAATGGGTTTGTGGTAACCCGGAAGTCTATCAGCAGTTGAAGGATGGTTCAGTATCCTGGAACACCTTCAAGCAGTCCATCAGGGAAAATTTTATCCCTGCAAATGCTGTTAGAGATGTAACGTGCTACGTTACGATGTGCTATTCTGGGAGAGTTGGTCGAACCAAGACTCGAACAACGAACACAGAGGAAACACATCCCCGATGAAACCACTAGAACACAGCGATTTACTTATTCCTAGAACATGGAACTGTCTAGGTAAATCGCCCTGTTCGGGGTCAGGCTTACGAAGTAAAACAGGAAAAACTATTTTTCCTGCAATAACGCTTTGCTTACGTAAGCTGAAACTTTCCAACACCTTCTAGAATACCTTATTCTACAAGGTATAAATAGTTCTATAATTATTACTAATAAAACAAGCTTTTTCTCAAATATAATCTTAGGAGTTCCTTACAAGAGACATCAGCGACAAGTTCGCTGAATGTCGACAAACTGGCTCGGTGATGGAATTCATCACAGAACTCTCCCGGCTGAGAACTTACCTTGGTCTCTCGGACGAGACCGTGCTGCAGCAGCTGATCCGAGGAGCGAAGCCTAACATCAAGGATCAGCTGGATCTCTTAGACCCAACAACGCTGCAAGAAGGCATCAAGTTAGCCTTTAAGCTGGAGAAGAAAGAGCAGAGAAGTCGTGGACGAACGGTGGTGAGTCCATCGTGGACCGCCGCGCCCAGCCCTACGTCATACGACCCAATGCAAATCGATGCATTCACGCCGCGCCCAAGGTTTACGGGCGAGCTGGAGCAGCTGTACCTGCAGCGCCGTTGCTTTGGGCAAGTCCGGTCTGCCATCGTACTTCGGTGGGCAGACAGCCCACGACACATCGTGTCTGTAAAAGCTACGATTGTATTTAGGAAAAAGCTTAATGAATATTATTTATTCTAACTATTTATACTGTTTTGTAAAAACCCGTCACAGGGTTTACGTTTACGTGTTGCGCGTTTTCATTAACGCGCAGCTTAACGTGGAGGCCGTAGGCCTCCGTAAGCGCTGTCCGTTGGCAGCGTTCTTGGTGTTGCTCCCTCTGGGGAGTAAGGGTGACGCACATTCGCTTAGTAATAAGCTTAATGTGTTACACTCTCACCACCTTAATTTGGAAGTGCTCCCTCTGGGACACTTCCACCAAGAGCAACCACTTTGGCCCAGTACTCCCGGATGGTGCTGTCCATCAGGTAGTCGCTGGGCTCCCAGCTGTCGTCGTCCTCCGTGTAGTGTGTCCACCGCACGTAGTAGGACCATTTTCCTTGTGGCACGTGTGGCCCAACAATTCGTCGACCTCGTACTGAGGTTCGGCTCCGGCGTCTGGGTTCCATGACGTCTCCGGTAAGTCTCCATGGTAAGGTTTCAGTCGGCTAACATTATAGACAGGATGTGCTGAGGATTTCGGTGGTAGGAGAAGTTCCGCCGTGTTGCCTTGCCGTTTAAGGATTTTAAACGGCCCATCCCAGAGTTTGGTAAGCTTCTGGTTTGTTGTTTTCCTGCGTTTAACTAACGCAAAGTTCCCTGGTGCCAGTTCCTCATCTGGTTCTCGCCGTTGTTTGTCTGCTTGGACGCGCTGCCGGTCCTGTGCCCGTTGCATCGCGTCTCGAGCCTTACTGATCGTGTCACTAACCCTTGCTAGGTACTCCTCTGCCTCTGGGCTGTCCGTGATCGCATGTCTGGCGATGCCCGTCGGCGTGAAGCCGTAATTGGCCTCAAAGGGTGTCGCCGCGATCGAGGAATGGATCGAGTCGTTGTATGCGAACTCGACCATTGCCAGTTTGGACTCCCAGGCCGCTCTGTCGTCGATGCAGACGGCTCGAAGCGCCTGCTCGAAGGTTCGGATGGTTCTCTCCGTTTGGCCGTCGGTCTGTGGGTGTGCTGCTGTAGACATTCTTAGTTTAGTTCCTAATAATTTATGAATTGACTTCCAAACTTTAGATATGAACCTTGGATCTCGGTCTGAAGTAATTGCATCAGGTAGTCCATGTAGTTTAAAGACATTTTCAATAAATAATTGCGCCGTTTCTTCAGCTGTAATCGTTTTCTTGCACGCAATAGCCATCGCCATTTTTGTCAATCTATCCACAACAAGCAGCACATAGTCGTGTCCCGTTCCTGGCGACGGGTCAAATGTCCCGCAGAAATCCATTGATATTTCTTGCCAGGGGCGCGTAGGGATCGGCATTGGCTGCAAAAGTCCCTGGGTTGCCGTGTTCGTCGATTTTGTCAGTTGGCATTCCGGGCATTCCTTCACGAATTGCTGCACATCTCGCAGCATTCTAGGCCAATAGAACGCTCTCGATAGCTTTCCAAATGTTCTGTCCACTCCCGGATGCCCAGCGATTGCTGTGCTGTGATGATCGTACATCAGCTTCCGTTTCGTCGATTCTGCACTCACACACAAACGCCAGGGAAGCGTCCAATTGTTTCGATAATAAAGTAGTCCTTCCTTAATCTTATATCGTGTATTCTCGTCGTCCGTTGGAGTAGTTTCCGTGTCTCTCAATTCCTTCCATTTTTCTTTCCACTCCTCAGAACTTTCGTAGCCCGCTCGTAATAAAGATTTCTCCGTATCATCGTCAATTGGACAGATAGATTTCATTACTATCCTGGAAAGAGCGTCTGCCACTGGGTTTTCTGGGCCTGGAGTATACTCAATTTTTATCGGATATTGATCCAATTTCTCCCTCCAGCGCGCCAGTCTGCCCTCCACTCGTTTCTGGGACATAAAATCCTTTAATGACTTGTGGTCTGAGTGTACCACGAAGTCTTGAGCGAGGAGAAAGGGTCGCCATTTGGTTACTGCATAAACAATAGCCAGCAATTCCTTCTCCCGAGTCGAGTAATTGAGCTCGTGCTTACTCAATTTCTTCGACTCGAACGCGCAGGGGTGTCCATCCTGCATCAGGACGGCTCCGATTGCCTTTGCGTTTTCGCTCGCGTCCGTATAAAGCTCAAACGGACGGTATGGATCCGGGATTTTCAAACAGGGCGCCGTTGTTAATGCGCGCTTCACTGCCTGGAACTCCCTTTCGCATTGCTCGTCCCAATCCACCGGGCGAGTGTTGCGATTTGTCTTTGAAGACCCCGACTTGGACGTCAACGTAGCCACCAATTGTGAATAGTTATTAATGAAACGTTTATAAAAGTTACATAAACCTACAAAACGCTGTAGATCCTGTACCGTTTCAGGTCTAGGGAACTCGCGAACCTTCTTGACGTAACTTTCGTCGGCTCGAAGTTCCCCACTACCAACCACATATCCCAGGAAGTTGACGCGCTTCCTGAGGAATTCACACTTTTTGGGGCTAGCGAAGAGCCCAGCGTCCCGAAGACGCTTGAACACTGCTTCTAAGTGTTTCAAGTGTTCCTCTTTCGTGTCTGAGAACACGAGGATGTCGTCCATATAGACGACAACACTCTTGTTCAACATGTCACGAAAGAGGTCATTCATTGTTGACTGGAACACTGCTGGGCCGTTGGTGAGGCCGAAAGGCATCACCTTCCACTGGTAGTGTCCCCAGTCGGCGCTGAATGCCGTCTTCGGTCGGTCTTTGGGATTCACCTGGATTTGGTGATATCCCGAGGCCAAATCGAGCTTGCTAAAGCACCGTGCGCGGTACACGCGGTCTAGCAGCTCGTCAATCAAGGGCAGGGGATACCTGTTCTTGATTGTCTGTTCGTTCAACCCGCGGTAGTCTATGCACATGCGTAGACTGCCGTCCTTTTTACGAACGAACAGAACTGGAGCGCCATAGGGCGAACTTGACGGTTCAATTCGTCCTTTGGCCAGAAGGTCGGCGACTTGGCGTTCCAGTTCTTCCTTTTCAGGCAGCGATAATCGGTATTGCTGCCTGTGGACTGGCTCCGAACCTGGTTTCTCCACGATATCCAGGTAAGGTAAGTTGTATTCCGAAGGGACATCGGGAAGTTCCTTCGGTAACCGGTCCTTGTTCCTTACTAACGTTTGCAATAGATCTTGATTTCCGTCTGCTAACGCTTTTAGGTCCACCTCGCCCTCCTCTGTGATTCCTCTTGGGGTGATTAACAGCAGGAGGGCCACTTCCACTTCTTCCGGGCGCGCCAGTTGCCTTGTCATCTTGCGTTTCGACAGGCTCAGGATCTTCACTGGCGCGGCCATTGCTTCTGCTTGGCTCGAGGTGATCAAGGGCACCTCAGAGCCCCCGATTCTGGCCGAGTTCTCGGTCAATTCGACCTTGAATTCGTTCCAGAACGGGATCCCCAGGATGACATCCTGTCCTGGGGCCTGGTCGGCGACGTAGAAGCACACTGTTGCCTCAACGTCTCCGACCTTCAACGTAAGAGGGACCGTCTGCTCTCTCAGGGCAGCTCCTCTTGCGTTTCCATTGCTAGTGCTACCGGCACGGGCTTTGTCGGTAGCAAGGGGATCTGATTCTGCTGCGTGAACTGCCGCGACATGAGATATGTCGCGCAGCCTGTGTCTAGCAATGCACAGGCTGGGGTCTTGTTCAGCTGGCAGTAGACCTCCGGTGGTTTTAAAACCGCCGGGGGACCACTGTTAGTTGACGACAGACCACAGGCAGTGGAATGTCCAACGCATCTTGGAAGTCCTCTTCGCTGAGTTCTTCCGTTCTGTTTCCGACCTCTGTGTCGTCGAGGTCACCAATTTGAGCCTTTCCGCCTGGCTCCGGCACCGACATCACTAGTATTCCTGTGTTGTCTTCGTTTTCCTCCTCGTCCTGGTCCTCATTGTCCGTGTCTCTTGCCTCCTCTGGCCCGCTCTCCTCTCCCTCGCTTTCAGGATAGTGTTGTAATTGCTTCATTACTTCACTAACTATCAAAGCTATCTGACTGGGAGAGATATCCGATTTTGCAGGCTCTCCTGAAGGGACCACCGCCTTCACACCGAGTTTGGACTTCTTCTTGGACTTTTTCATGGGGCATTCTGCCGCCCTGTGTCCGGTATTCTGGCAATGAAAACATTTGCCAGCGCGCAACAGGCGTCCAAGCTCTGCGTCAGATAAGTGTGAAGCCCGAAGGGCATCCAACTGCATTGGATCGACGGAATCCGTTGCAGATGGAAGCCGGGTGGGCACAGCGGGTGGAATCCAAGGAGGGGAGCTTTGGCTGCCGTCCTCTTGGACCGAGAGCGCAACGTGGATTGCCTCGTCCAGGTTCGCAGGCCTTCTCATGCGAAGTTCGCGGGCGACATTGGGCTTCGCTCCGCGCTCCAGTTGGTCGAGGACCAACCACTCGTCCAACTTGAGGACCGTACGGAATCGGTCCAGCTCCGTGATGAAGTCGAGCGCCGACCCTTTCTGTCGGCACTCATAGAATTGAAGCCGATATCGCTTCAAGGCGTCGCCTGGGGTAAATGAGCGCTTCAAGTAGGTCTTGAGCTCGAGCCACGAGAGCGAGCCTTCCTCGAGTCCTGGGTGCAATCGCGGGTCCACGTCGCAGCGGTCTAGCGCGGCGCCTGTCAAAAATTGTAGGCTGTCCAAGCCTGCTTCTTGGTAGCGATGTCGCGGGTTCGCAAGAATCGCTCAACGGCGCGAATCCAGTTCTGCAGAACAAGCAGATCCGGCGTGCCGTCGTACAAGAAAGGCTTGGGAGCCCACGTCCAATCCTCCCGTGGTGCTGAAACGTATTGCACCGGTGCGGGAGCTGGGGCGACAGGAATTGATGCTGCCGACGGGACTCCAAACACTCTCGTAGGGCGAGTGCTGGCAGCAGAGATTGGCTGCTGTTCGTTGTTTGTGTCCTGGGCCATTGGTTCCGACATCTTTTCTTAGGACGAAGTAATAAAATTTTATTAAAAAATTTTTTCTTTAGGATTTCCGCCTCCTAATGGCACCGACTGTTCCTTAGGCTTTTAACGATTTGTTAAAGCCTCGCAACCAAGTGTAATAGCTACGATTGTATTTAGGAAAAAGCTTAATGAATATTATTTATTCTAACTATTTATACTGTTTTGTAAAAACCCGTCACAGGGTTTACGTTTACGTGTTGCGCGTTTTCATTAACGCGCAGCTTAACGTGGGGGCCGTAGGCTTCCGTAAACGCCGTCCGTTGGCAGCGTTCTTGGTGTTGCTTCCTCTGGGGAGTAAGGGTGACGCACATTCGCTTAGTAATAAGCTTAATGTGTTACACGAACTCCTTCGGGACGTCTGGTAATTTTAAAGGTAAGACGTCCTTATTCTTTTTAATGTTGCTAACAGGTTCGGATTCCCGTCCGCTAGGTCTTCCAGGTGTTTCTCCTTGTCGTCGGCGACTTTGATCGACAGGAGGAACACCTCTTCCACGTCTTCTGGCTGCGCCAGTTGCCTTGTCGTAGCTCTTTTCGACAGGCACTGGATTCTCACTGGCGCAGCCCGCACTTCTGCTTCGCTGGGTGTCACCGTTGGCACCCAGCTATTCCCAATTCGGGCCCTGCCGTCCCCTAGCTGGACGGAAAACTCATTCCAGAAGGGGATGCCCAGGATGAGGTCGGGGCCCGAGTCTTGGCTTACGACGTAGAAGCATTGTTTGTTCTACGTCGCCGACTCGCAATGCGAGCGGAGGGGTCTGTTCATCGAGCAGCAACTCCTGCTCCGTTTCCATTGCGAGTGCCACGGGTACTGCCTTGGTTTTGGTGACCGGCAGCCCGTGTCTTTTGACAAAGCTGCGTGACACGACGTAAGTCGCGCAGCCGGAATCCAGCAGAGCTTGGCCTTTGTGGCCGACCAGCTGGCAGTTGACCTGCGGCGGTGAACACACTGCCGGAGGGACTATTGTCAGCTGGCGACAAATAACTGGTAAGTCTGATGATGCATCGACGAAGGCCTCATCGTCTGCATCGGAACAAGAATCCTCGGAGCTGTCCTGTGCGTCCGCTGACGCATCTTCCGGTTCGAATTCGCCTCCTGCGTCTTCGAAATTGTTTTCTGAGTCCTCGTTGTTGTCTGAGGACTCTTGCTCGTCGGACGAGCTGTCCTGCTCGAAGTCGCTGTCCGCGTCTTCGAAGTCTTCTTCGCTTTCTTCGCCCTCTGCGAAGTCAGACTCGTCTTCTGAGGACTCGTCGTCCTCCTCTGTAAGACTCAGTCCGTAGGTCAGAATAAGATTAGTTTATTCTCTATGAAATCTAGCTATTTAAGACAATTTGACGCGACGCGTAAATGTAAACAAACGCGTCGCGTCGCGGCGCGCGTTAATGAATTAACGCGCGCGTGTCCCGGGAGTTCTGAAGGCCTTACTGCAGCTCGTTGCAGTTCGTTTGGGCGGCCTTGGGCTTGGTGGTGATCGCCCAGATTTAGGCTTTCGCGTAAATGAACCTTAATGCTTACACCACCTCACCACCATTCAAGCCCATGTCTGGAGGAATTTCACCTCCCAGAGCACGCACCTTCCTCCAGTACCGCCGAATTGTGTCGGAATCAATGAATTCGGCGGGTTCCCAGGAGTCATCAGCTTCGGTGTATCCGACCCACCGAACCAGGTAAGACCACTTTCCATGGTGGTTGGCGTGGGAGAGCAGTTCTTCCACGTCGTAGTCAGCGGACGTCGCTTCCTCAGAATCGAGGATTGCGAATGGCGGCGGCGTCCCATTAAACGTTTCAGTCTGCTAACATTGAACACAGGATGCGCTTTCGACGAGGCCGGCAAAAGGAGCTTCGCTGTGTTGCCTCGTCGCTCCAGAATTTTGAAGGGCCGTCCCACAGTCGGCCCAGCTTGTCTCCTTCCCTCCTCTGGCGCTTGACAAGCGCGTACCGCCCCTCTGCCAGTTCTTCGTCTGGCTCTCTTCTTCGTCTGTTGGCCTGTCTTTCCTGTCCTTCCTGCGCCCGCTGCATTGCGTCTCGGGCTTTGTGGATAGTGTCGCTCAGGTTGGCGAGGTATTCCTCGACAACTGGTTCGTCACTAACCGCAGTTCGAGCAATGCCAGTGGGTGAGAAGCCATAATTGGCTTGAACGGGGTCACTCCAATGGATGAATGGACAGAGTCGTTATAGGCGAACTCAACTAACGGCAGTAGGAATGCGACTTAAGTAATCGCAAAACTTCGGAATGCAATTGTGGTCGCTACAAAACGAATGAAGTTATTGAAGCGACTCTGCAGTCGCCCGATCACGGACTATGTGACTGCATAATCACGTCACGCTTAGTCAGCGGACTAAGCCCGCTTCCTAGTTTTCTCCTATATAAACCTTAGTGTTAGCTCCCAAATAATCATCACTTGTTTACAGAACATTCCTAGCTCGACCTTACACTTGGTTGCGAGTTCTCTGCCTGTTCTGCCTTTGGATCCCCCTCGTCCTTGTCTTGCGCCTCGTCTCTCTCTCGCGCCCTCTGCCTTCGTCTCTCGCCGCAATGGAACCCTCGACGCCCCTGAACCCCTCTGTCCCCATGGCCAACTCTGCTCCCGCTCCCACCCCGGCTCCCATGGCCTCCTCAACCCCCGTGCCTCCCGTAACCTCTGCTGCTCCGCCCCCATCATTTGCTCCCATGTCCCCCTTCTCCCCCATGGAGGTTTCCAACTCAATGGGGGCACCTTTCAACTTCCACATGATGAGGATCGAGAAGCCACCGTTGTACAACGGAGAGGCGGACGTCTCGACGTTCGAGAACTGGTGTTATCTGATGTCAGAATACCTGTTCTTCTACAACGTTCCGCCATCCTACCACCATCGCGTGATGGGTCAATTTCTCCGCGGTAGAGCCATCGAGTGGTACCGCAATTGCATCGCCGAGGCTCCGACTCCGCCAACCGATAAGGATATGCTGATTGCGGATATGAAACGGTACTTCCTGCCGGCCAATGCGTACGACACATTGTACGAGCAGTTCTACCAGTTACGCCTGGTGGAAGTAGCAAATATTCAAATGAGAACTTTGAAGACTGAAGTGGGGAAAGGTTCCATGTGAACAGCAGTTGGACATGGGTTAGTCGATCCTAAGAGATAGGGAAGCTCCGTTTGAAAGTACACGATTCTTCGTGTCACCTATCGAAAGGGAATCCGGTTAATATTCCGGAACCAGGATGTGGATTCTCCACGGCAACGTAAATGAAGTTGGAGACGTCGGTGGGAGCCCTGGGAAGAGTTCTCTTTTCTTTTAACAAACCAATCACCCTGAAATCGGTTTATCCGGAGCTAGGGTATAGTGTTTGGTAGAGCTCAGCGCCTCTGCTGGGTCCGGTGCGCTCTCAACGGCCCTTGAAAATCCAACGGAAGGAATAGTTTTCACGCCTGGTAGTATTCATAACCGCAGCCGCTCTCCAAGGTGAACAGCCTCTAGTTGATAGAACAATGTAGAAAAGGGAAGTCGGCAAAATAGATCCGTAACTTCGGGATAAGGATTGGCTAGAGTGAGAATCTTTGTGCATAAGTTTTGAAAGTTTCGTGGATATGTTTCAACTACCTGGCTTGC
>NW_011627863.1:74312-81155 GCF_000149845.2 Schizosaccharomyces japonicus yFS275
TTTTTTCCCCAGGGCCTTGCCCATCCTTCTGGGTCCTTCATAGTCACCGTAGTAAGCATTTCCTTGAAGGTCCGTAATCGTCCGCTCTGTCTGTCCATCGGTCTGTGGTGGGCCGACGTGGACATCTTCAACTTAGTACCCAGAGCCCGCTGCAGGGCCTTCCAGAAGGACGAAGTGAACTTGGGGTCCCTGTCCGAGGTGATCGTGCGGGGTCTTCCGTTGCGTCGAACCAGGGCCTCGAAGTAAGCTTCCGCCAGCTCCCCTGCACTCATGGTGCTCTTGCACCCTATCACGGAGATCCTCTTAGTCAGTCGATCGACAACCATCATTCCTGAGTCGTTGCCTGTGTCGCGTCCGGGATCGGCATCTTGAAGAAGTCGATCGACACCTCCTCCCAGGGTCTCTGGGGATACTCATGGGTCTGAGTAGACCCTGTGGCCTCTGGTTCGAGGACTTAGTCAACTGGCACTCCGGGCACTCCTTGACGAACTTGCGTATATCATCTTCCATCTTGGGCCAGTAGAAGCCCCTGGAGATCTTCCCGTAGGTGCGATCGACACCGGGGTGTCCGGCGATCGCGGAGCTGTGGTGATCATGGAGGAGCTTGTCCTTCAACGGGCGACGAGTCACACACAGTCTCCATGGTAGATCGCTGTTGTTGCGGTAGAAGAGGAGACCCTCCTCCACCAGGAACCGCCGATCCTCGTCAGCGATCTGCTGATCCGGATCGGAGGCTTCGTCCCACCGGGGTCCGAAATATTCATCCATCACATAGTGGTATCGCTGGGATTCGATCTCAGGAGCATCGTCAATCGGGCACAACGATTCCACTCGGATACGTGACAGGGCATCTGCCACTGTCAAAGACAATACTCCAGATGTCTAATTGATAACTCCGGTCTAGATATCTATTTGCCACTGTCAACAGTATAAAAGGCCCGAAGTAACACTAAGATAGCTGTCGAACAATAAACTGATCAATACATATTCACCTATAACTTTCTAAACCTAAATCTTCCTTTCAAAAACCATAAACGATCAGTCCAACTGCCGAGCAACCTTTCGACTCCAACCTAAATCGGAAACCTCCGTTGACATTGTTCGACCTCAGTCCGAGATTGCTCCGTAGTTAACAATATATCGATAACTCTTTCAACTTGAACATTTTATTGAGACGCTTGAGAAGAACCTATTATGGCAAGCCACGAGAAGCCGAGCCAATCTGTGGGAAGAAGTCCCGACTCAACATTGTCTGAGGCAGACATAATTTCGCTAGTCGCATCGACGGTCTCAAGATGCTTGAAAGAAGAGCTCTCTTCTTTAAGACCGACGACAGCTTCTGTTCCTGAAGCACCAGAGCAGAGTGAGAAAAAGTCGGCCGCTACAACCCTATCCGATAGTTTAATTCAAATTGAAGAACGATTGGTCTACGATCAGAATTGCGATCCAACCACGTACATAGAAAAGGTCGCGGGGTACTTTGACCGACACTATGCGACGGCCAGCGAGGAAGAGCGACAAGACAAGCTTAAGAAGTTTATTCCAAGCGACATGTTTGAAAGAATAAAAGGGAAAGAAGCCCAATTCAAGACATGGAAGGAAACCGCCGTAGCTATTTTGGAACCAGAGCTACTTACGCGACGCCGAAACCTTATTATGGACATTGGAAACCTTAGCGATCGAGGCAAAGCCGCTGATTTCGGTCGTGCCTTTGCGCGTTATTTTCGCCAACCGCGTTTGACCATGTGGGATTCGTTCGTGGTCGGTTTACTGGCGGGAATGCCGAAAAAAGCGCGAGAATTTCTCATTGAAAAAGACATTGAGAAAGGAAACTTAACGGATATCGACTGGCTAATGACGAGATTACAACAATACGAAGAGAACAGTGCTCGTTTGAACGAATCGACAACCAGGAATATTTCCAATGCACCGAAACACAGAGAATACGGCACGCGCAACAATTATCGCCAACGCGGAAACTCGTCGTACAGTTACAACGAGAGCCCGAGACCATTCAAGCGTCAATTCCGTTATGACAGGAATTATTATAACAACTACAAATTTAATAAAACAAATGGATTCATAAAAACAAACAAATTCGCACCCAAGGAGAAAGAAGAAGAGGACCCAAAGTCAGAATGACTAACGCACCTCATGGCAGCAATCGTCACTCAAGACCAAAGCGGAAGAAAGAACAATGGAGTATACATTGATGTTTTTATTGAGGATATCGGGAGAACCGAGAAAGCACTAATTGATGGCGGCGCAACCAAAAGTTTCGTATCAACAAACTTTGTGGAGAAATATCAGCTCCCTTACAATCTATTGGAAGACTCCGAGTTTGTAATTACAGCCAGTGGTCATCGAATGGAGATTCTAGGAATTCTCGAACTTAGTGTGCAGCTTAATAAAAAGACAATGGACTTTCATTTCCGTGTGGTAGAAACAATTCCGGCAGACATTATTGTGGGACATGACATCCTACGCCGTGGATTCATGGTTAACCATAAGACACAGGAATTAATTATGCTGGGGGAAATTGATCCAGAAGAACCAGACGAAACTGGCGAAATGGACACAATAAGCTACATGAGATTGTCCGAGGACGAAGAAACCAGTGAGGAAAGCGCAACTGAAGTCTATACAGAAAGGGACCTATCGCAAGTTCCAAAAAACACAAAGACTTACCAATTATTAAAAATCCACCTCAGAAATACCTCAATGAGCATTCAATTCTTGATCTATGTTTGGATTTAACAGATGAGAAAGCTTTCTGGCAAGCTCCAATGATTCCCTTGTCATACGAGAAACAGAAGTTCGCAAACAACAAAATCGAAGAAATGATACAGAAAGGATATATCGAAAAATCCACATCGCCAAGGTACTGCAACATGTTTCTAGTGCCGAAAAAGGGCACCGAAAGGTATAGAATGGTGATCAACTATAAACCATTGAATGCAGTAACCAAGGATTTCATATATCCGCTGCCAAGCTACAAGGAAATCGTAACAAAACTTACAGGTAATCATATATTTACGCGCTTGGATTTACAGAACGCGTATCACTTGCTACGAATTCGAAAAGGCGACGAGGAAAAAACAGCCTTTGTAGCCAATTCGGGAATATACCAGTTCAAAGTCGTTCCGTTTGGACTCAAGAATGCTCCAACTTATTTCACACGATTCATTACTACTATCCTACGCGAGTTTCTAAACCGCTGTTGTATAGTGTACATGGATGATATACTAATTTATTCGCAGGAAATTAAGCAGCACGAGAAAGAAGTGCATGCAGTGTTACAACGATTAGGAGAAGCACGCCTACAATTAAATGTAGCGAAGTGCGAATTTAATACAAAAGAATTAAAATTTATTGGAGTGATTTTCTCCGAAAATGAAGTGAAGCCCGATCCAGAGCGAATCGAGGCAATATTACAGTGGAAAAGACCCAAGAATCTAAGGCAATTGCGAGGATTCATTGGTTATGTTAACTATATTCGCGAATTTTTACCCCACATTTCAAAAATCGCAAGGCCGCTTTATGCGCTTTTGTCAAAGGGTGTCCGATACACCTGGGGAACGGCACAAGAAGATGCCTTTATAAAAACAAAGAATGCTGCTACGAATGCGCAATTTCTACACTATTTTGTTCCGGGTGCTGAAACACGCCTCGAGACTGACGCGTCCAATTATGCAATTGGCGCGATGATTGTTCAATTTATTGACGGAAAATACCGTCCAATTGCTTTCTATTCACATTTACTAAACTCAACACAGCGAAATTGGTCAATTAGCGAAAAAGAATTATATGCGATTTACGCAGCCTGCAAACATTGGGCATACTACCTTGAAGGAACGCAAGAAGCGTTCGAAGTACTAACAGATCACAAGAATCTAGTATCATTTTTCAACTCTCCAAAGCCGTCTGCCCGCAAGAAGATACTGCGGTGGCTCTACGAATTGAGCGAATATAATTTTGAAATTAAATACAGACGTGGCGAAGAAAATACAATGGCTGATGCCTTGTCAAGAAGACATGATTATGAAGAAAGTTATGCGACAGACATAATTTGCAGTCTTACTGTTTCAAAGAATTCATTAGTACAGGCGATTCAGGCAGCCTATGAAAAAGACACAGCGTTTAAGCGTCTGATACAAAACGCAGAATTAAGAAGAAAGGCCGACGTTGATTTACGTCGAGGTTTATTATATGACGAAAAAGACGCAATTATTGTGCCGACAGAAGGCGATCACATTGACATGATCCTAAAAGAATATCACGATGATTCCCTGAATGGTGGACATCAAGGACGTGATAAAACATTTGCTAAAATTGCAGCCAAATTCAGTTGGTATGGAATGTCAAATGTCATTAGAAAATATGTTTCGGCCTGCCCTATATGTCAAATGGCGAAATGGAGAAATCATAAGCCTTATGGAAAAATGCAGCCGTTAGATGTTCCAAATCGCCCAGCTGAGGCATTGTCAATTGATTTCATTACAGATTTACCGAAAAGCAGAAACTTCGATTCTATTCTAGTTATCGTCGATCGATTCTCAAAAGGGTTAACAGTCGTCCCTTGCAATAAAACTGTTACGGCAAGTGAATTGAAAGATCTAATGAATGAACAGGTATTTTGGGTAAAAGGAAAACCAAAAAATATACTAAGCGATTGTGGCCCACAACTTCGAGCAAAGGAGTGGCAGAGTTACTGCGCGTCTTTAGGAATTGAATTAAGCTTTACAGCAGGTTACAGACCGCAGACGAATGGTCAGACAGAGCGGATGAACCAAACTCTCGAAAAATACTTAAGATGCTATTGCTCGAAGTTCGAAGATACTTGGGCGAATTATCTGAAAAGAGCCGAATTCAATCATAATACAACACCTAACGCAGCAACAGGGAAAACCCCATACTTCATTGAACATGGACGCGAAGCAGTGGTATCTGATATCGATGAATTAAAAGCGGAATATCAAAAGGTCCCATCAATTACCGAAATCGCAAAAATAAATGACGAAATTCGAGAATGCTTGCGAAAAGCAAACGAAAAATCCAAATTTTATTACGATCAGAAAGCACAAGAAGCGCCGAATTTCAGAATTGGTGACTTAGTTCTACTAAAGAAAGGATTCAACGCGTATTGGCCAACAACAGGAAAGCTAGACATGCCATACGCAGGACCATTTAAGATCGTTGGAAAAATTGGAGATTTATCCTACCGCTTAGACCTGAAAGAAACAAACAGACAACATCTCCCGGACCGATTTCATGTGTCCCAACTTGAGAAATACAACGCCAGAGAACCACCAATTATCGCGAAGGATGACTACCAAATTACTAGCATCACAGCTATCTTGAATCACAGGGTCAAAGGAAATGAATTATGGCTATACTGCGTCTACACGAAGCCATACAACGACGAAGTGACAGGTGAGCCCCAATTCGAAACTCACAAAGACTGGTTACTCGCTCAAAGAGTAAAACATTTGGCAATTGAAGAATTAAGATCTTATTGTCAACGCCATAAGATTTCTAAGGCATCTTACCCGAGATATGAAAACCCACGAACTGCAAAGCGACGCTCTTCTAAGAAGAATTAAAGCGCGCCGCAAATTCTATTAAGATTGAGTCAATCTTGGAGGAGGAATGTCAAAGACAATACTCCAGATGTCTAATTGATAACTCCGGTCTAGATATCTATTTGCCACTGTCAACAGTATAAAAGGCCCGAAGTAACACTAAGATAGCTGTCGAACAATAAACTGATCAATACACATTCACCTATAACTTTCTAAAACTAAATCTTCCTTTCATAAACCATAAACGATCAGTCCAACTGCCGAGCAACCTTTCGACTCCAACCTAAATCGGAAACCTCCGTTGACAGCACGGCACAGTCACTATGTCCGAGTGGTTAAGGAGTTAGACTCGAATAGGCAAGTATTCGTGGCATCTAATGGGCTCTGCCCGCGCAGGTTCAAATCCTGCTGGTGACGGGGTGTGCGAGGTAGGAGAGTGGAACTCCGACGGGCTCATACGAACAGAGAAGCGTCGCAACCCGTAGGTCCTGGCCTCGCAACTTTTGCTTCGTCTGAAGCAGCGGCCGCACAGCGGCCGCACATCTCGGGGCAGATGCAGCCGGTGCAAGGCAAGGTAGGAGCAAAAGTAAAGCAAGAGTAAAGCAAACAAAGAAAGAGAAGAGAAAACAGACGGCACCATAACACGGTACAGGTACAGCGATGCAAAACAGAAACGCGCGCTCCGCACACACAAAGGTCGTACTGGGAGTGAACCCAGGTCTCGAGAATCAGAATCTCGCGTGCTAACCGTTACACCATACAACCCTCTTCGCCCGGTCAACCCGCCCACCCATTTCACTTGGTGTCGAAACCTTGCTCACTACTCCAACTCATCCTTCTATAGCTATAGCTACAGCTATAGCTTGAAGAAGCTTTGACTTAGCGAACGTTATACTTTCTTGAATGTATATTGATCGGTTCAGTTTATCTTCGACAGCTATCTAAATGTTACGTCGGGTCTTTTGACTATTGCGATGCCGGCAACACTTCTCTTCTCTTTCTCATCAAATACTTTCTATTGATGATGCAAGAAGAAGAGCAGCAAATGACTGGCTACGCCCTTGAAATTAAACCGAACTACCATCCTTTCCTGGTTTCATTTCAAAACAGGCATGGAACCGAGACAACCGGCACCAAAGTGACAATGGACTTCCACGAACGTCAACAACTCCCGCCCCTGGATCATCCGCCCCACCACCTACGCAGGAACCAACGACGTGATCGAATTGGAGGACATGCAAGTCCTTACTTCAAAGGCCTG
>NW_011627863.1:81830-95873 GCF_000149845.2 Schizosaccharomyces japonicus yFS275
AGATATGCTCGTGATCACGGATTGCCGGTGTTCGGCTTCGCTGGCGTACTGCTCCATATACTTGACCGGCGTTTTCCCAGTCCGCGTGCTGGTCTTTGTCCGTGTATCCGTTGGCTTCAAGCCAGCTGAAAGCAAAGAGAACAACAAAGAAAGACATGACCCCTAAGCGACTTGAACGCTTGACTTTGAGATAACACCGTGGTGCAGCACCTCTTTGGAATCTCACACTCTACCGACTGATTAAGGGGCCTTGGTCATCAACCCCCTTTCTTGAGACACATCAACCCTTTTAGTTTATTTCCATTCACTTTACGACTCTTGTCCTAAGCTCATTACTCCTGCTCTCAGCTACCCCTTACTGCCCCAACACCTCTCTATCTTCTATCGCTACGCACATTCATTAAATGTTAAGTTTATACAATAGAATATAGTGTATTCTATTACAGTGAAAGAAAAGAAAAGATAATATGGAAAATTGAGTTGAGTTGATTACAGTAGAAAGAAAAGAAAAGATAATATGGAAAAATTGAGTTGAGTTGAATCGAATTGAATTGAATTATATTGTGTAAGTAAAATAAAAGAAAAAAGCAAATAAAATAAAAATAGAAAATAAAATGAAAGAAAAGAAAAATGAAATGAAGAAAGTGGAAGCCTGAACACGTATACAGCTTTGATGAATACATGAAGAGTAAAATAGCAAGCTTCCCTTCTATTCACAATATTCACAATAAGAGGAACCAAAAAACGGGGATCGAACCCGGGACCTTCTCCGTGTGAAGGAGAAATCATACCACTAGAACACGGAACTCAGTCTTCTATTGTCCGGTCCTACTCACAGTACAAGTAGCCGTAAGCCTCAAAACGAACGCCGGTTTTGGTTTCTTGTTTGGCTTTTCGGTTCGCCGCTCAAATCAACGAACCGTAATGTCTTCGTTTTGCGCTTCTAATGCGACGGGGATTCATTGACTTTCACTCTATCGCGTTTTGCTTCCGGTGGCTCGTGTTTCTAATCAGCTCGTGTCGAGTCCTCATTCGGCTTTCTGCGGAAAAACAAAGAGGAGGTAAGAAATAAGAACTCGGAACTCGAACGGGGAAGACAGGGTAGTAGTGGGCTGAAGATGTGATGTTGAAATGCGGTCTATGACGAGAAGGGTATTCGTCGCAAGTCTTGTGCCGTAGAAAACGGAAGAATAATCAAACACAAAGAACTATGGATGGAGGGATGTACTACGATGGTAGAGATTTTTACGAGCCAGTCCCGCTTAGCTCAATCGGCTTAGAGCGTCCGGCTTTTAGGACACGATAGTCAGGTCATACGAGGATCGCGTGACCCTAACTTCAGTCGCCCGATCACGGACTATGTGACTGCATAATCACGTCACGCTTAGTCAGCGGACTAAGCCCGCTTCCTAGTTTTCTCCTATATAAACCTTAGTGTTAGCTCCCAAATAATCATCATTAGTTTTACAGAACATCCTTGACTCGGCCTTACAGGGATGTACTACGATGGTAGAGATTTTTACTGTCAAAGACAATACTCCAGCTGTCTAATTGATAACTCCGGTCTAGATATCTATTTGCCACTGTCAACAGTATAATAGGCCCGAAGTAACACTAAGATAGCTGTCGAACAATAAACTGATCAATACATATTTACCTATAACGTTCGTAAACTAAATCTTCTTTTCAAAAACCATAAACGATCAGTCCAACTGCCGAGCAACCTTTCGACTCCAACCTAAATTGGAAACCTCCGTTGACAGTATAAGAAAGTATTGATGCCGTAAGGGTTTTGTTGGGACAATGTGTGTAGTGTTCCGAGTTCGAGTCTCACATCGTTCGAGTAGTAAATTTGAAGAAAACTAAGTCGGCTTTTACCATCGTCTTACAGCGCTTAGAATTTAGCGGGGCTGTTGTGAAATAGAAATAGCAGTCACCTACCTGTGACTGCTGTGCTAAAACCTCAATTATAAAAAATGCTGGAATCCTTCCACGAACTTCCGCGGCAAGCCAAGAATGGGCATTTTTAAGAAAAAAAGAAAGCTTCGTGTAAAGCCGAAGATCGAGAAGCCACCGTTGTACAACGGAGAGGCGGACGTCTCGACGTTCGAGAACTGGTGTTATCTGATGTCGGAGTACCTTTTCTTCTACAACGTTCCGCCGTCGTACCATCATCGTGTGATGGGCCAGTTTCTCCGCGGTAGAGCCATCGAATGGTACCGCAACTGCATCGCCGAGGCCCCAACCCCTCCCGCCGATAAGGATATGCTGATCGCAGACATGAAGCGATACTTCCTCCCTGCCAACGCGTACGACACGTTGTACGAGCAGTTCCACCAGTTACGCCAGACTGGAACTGCAATTGAGTTCATCGGCAAGCTTCGTCGCTTCAAGACGTTGCTCAATCTGTCGGACCGAGAAGTCCTCCTCCGCCTCCGCCTCGGCTCCAGCCCCATGGCACAATTCCAGTTGAAGCAGCTCAACCCTGGCCACTTTGAGGACGCTGCCAAGATCGTGGAAAACGTGGACTCTGCTCTTCCCGGACTTTTTAGCGACATTCTACAACGGTCTGGAATGTCAGCCGCTGGCTTCGCCCCTGCTCCGCCCCAACCAGCATCCGATCCGATGATGGTTGATTCAGTTCGTATCCGTAAACTTACGGATCAGGAACGCGAGCGCCTCAAGCGAGAAGGCCGCTGTTTCCGCTGTCGCCGACCTGGCCACTTCGCCAGTGCTTGTACACGTTTCCGTGGCGACAAGCCTAAGGTCGCAGCTGCGCAAGTAGCGCCTCCAGCTGCTGTTCAAGCACCTGCTCAAGGCCATGGCTGCCAGTGCGCCAATTGCCCCGCAGCAAAGGCTGCTAATCAGAATACTGCAGATAGTAATCTGATTAAACTTGTCCTTTATTCTGTGGCGCGACGAGTAGACGACCCAACGCTAGTAGAACTCCGACGCCAAACGCCGCCACCGCCAGGATTCGAGCACCTTTTCTCCGCTCCAGTGGCCAAGGAATCACGGCCAAACCCGACCCCAACCTCTCCTACCACGCCTCTGGACAATCTCTCTCCTACCCACTCTGATGTCATGGATACCACTGGACGCCCCGAAGATGTTAGCACAACGCACGTTGCCCCACCGCCGTTTACGGAAGTCGCATGCCTCGTCCAACCGATAATTGACGAGTTGCAAACGGATACAACTACTTGGAAACCCCTGGACCCTGCGCCTCGGATCACCGCCCTTACCGTGTCACCTGAGGAAATGCCGAAGCTCTTACGACTCCATGAGCTTCGCCCCAAATTCGTCAAAGCTCCAGAGGTTGAAGTCCAAATCGGAGGAACTTTCATTCGCGCGCTTCTGGACACGGGCTGCGAAACGATGCTCATGTCCAAGCGCTTAGCCACCAAGCTCCGATTGGACGTTATGGAAATTCCCCAGCTGCCTGTCACCTTAGCTCTCGGAAACCAGGACAGCTCCCCGGCAATCTCGGCACACACAGGACTTGTCACCTTTCGATTGGGTGACCACGAGTACCAGGAGCGATTCTACGTCGCTGACTCGGAAACGGATCTCATTCTCGGAACTCCCTTCTTCGAGGAACACGCGCCGGAGATAGACTGGAAACTCCGCGAAGTCACCGTTGACCGCTGCACGGTGCCCACTCAGAACCCGCTAGTGGCACCACTCAAGATTCAACAAATGAGCGGTCGTGGCTTTGCTCGCCTGGTTCGGAAACGCAAGGAGGTTCATGCACTGTTCGCCCTTCGGTTGCACGAACTTCGGGACAAGCCGCAAAACTTAACTCCGGAACTCCTCGGCGAATACATGGACGTATTCGCACACAAGCTCCCCGACGGACCACCAATCTCGCGTAAGGTCGACCTCAAGATCCCATTGGTCCCGGGAGCCGCGCCACCGTACAAGGGAATCTACCGCTTGTCCCAACCGGAACTCCAGGAACTCAAACGACAACTCACGGAACTCCTCGACTCAGGAAAAATCAGGCCATCGACGTCTCCCTATGGTGCCCCAGTCCTTTTTGTCAAGAAGAAGGACGGCTCGTTTCGAATGTGCATCGACTATAGGGCGCTAAACAACTTAACGATCAAAAATCGTTACGCCCTTCCGCGCATTGACGAGCTTCTGGACCAAGTCTATGACGCCAAGATCTTCAGCAAGATCGACTTGGTCTCGGGATACCATCAGGTGCTGGTCACAGAAGAAGACCGGCACAAAACAGCTTTTCGGACTCGTTACGGGCATTATGAATGGAACGTCATGCCATTCGGACTCACTAATGCGCCCGCCACCTTCCAGACGATGATGAATGACATATTCCGGGATATGCTTGACGAGTGTGTGGTCGTCTATCTAGACGACATTTTGATTTTCTCAAAGGACCGCGATCAACACACGAAGCACATCCGTCAGGTGCTCCAGAGGCTGCGCGACAACCAATTGTTTGCCAGCATCAAGAAGTCGTCATTTTACATGGACGAAATTGACTACCTAGGATTTGTCATCTCGGATGGAACCGTACGATGCGACCCGCGCCTCGTGGAAGCTGTCTCCGAGTTTCCCAAGCCCACCACGATCAAGGAACTGCAGTCGTTCCTCGGAATGACTAACTTCTACAAGCAGTTCATCCGCGGTTATTCCAAGATTGCCGCGCCACTGACGTCTGCCACTGGATCGCCTGGAGGAAAGGAAACCGCCACGGATTGGACTGGACTCACGCCATGGACTTGGCCTTTGACGAGCTAGGAAAGCTCTCACCACTGCTCCTGTTCTTAGGATCCCGAACCCGCATCAGCCGTTCGAGGTCACCACTGATGCCTCCGATAACGCCAAGGCCATTGGCGCAGTACTCACTCAGAACGGCACCCGTGTGCGTTCGAATCGAAGAAGCTGAACGAGCACGAGCTCAACTACGCGGTACACGACAAGGAATTTGCCGCCATCAAACACGCGCTTTCCAAGTGGCGCCCTTCCTCGCCGGTAAACCAGTCAAGGTTTACACCGACCATCGCTCGCTTGTTCACATCTTGAACCAGAAAAACTTAACGAGCGCCAGAAGCGATGGCTGGATGAGATTGCTGAGTATGATCTGGAGATCATATACAAGCCTGGAAGCGAAAATCAAGTCGCCGATGCCCTGTCTCGCGTTCGCATCCACAGCGTTCGCCTGGAACAACAACCCGATTGGATGGAACGCCTCAAGGAATCTTACGATCAGGATCCCCGCTTTGTGAAGATTTTAGAGGAACTCAAGGACCCGAACGCTGATCCGGAATCGCTCACTCTCACACGATATCAGCTTCGGGATGGTCTGCTCTACTTCCGGCCCAACAACGCACCCATTGGAGGCTCTGCATCGCCGGGAAGGAACTTAGGGAACGGATCATGCACGACAATCACATGATCCCCATCGCCGGACACACTGGACCGAAACGGACCTTGGCTAAAATGGCCCGACACTATTATTGGCATACGATGGCGAAGGACTGCCAGTCTTTTGTTGCCAAATGCCACGAGTGTCAGGTCACTAAGCCATCACATCAGCAGCCGCAAGGAACACTCCACCCGATGCCGATCCCCTCTCGGAAGTTCGAATCGATCGCAATAGATTTCGTTGGCCCCTTTCCAAAGACTCAGCTACAACTTCGTGCTCGTGATTGTGGATCGCCTGACCAAACTGGTGATCCTCATTCTCACCACCAACAACGTCACAGCCGAAGAAACAGCCAGATTGTTCTTCAAACACGCAGTCAAGCGTTTCGGAGTCCCAAGTTCCATCGTTAGCGATCGAGATCCTCGCTTCACTTCCCAGTTCTGGCGCGCTCTCCAAGGAATCATTGGCTCGGAGCTCCTGATGTCCACAGCCTCACACCCGCAAACGGACGGGCAATCGGAAAGGACCATCCAGACCATCGAACTGATGCTCCGCGCCTCGATCGCCACTTTGCCGGACAAATGCAAGTGGAGCAATCTCATTGACGCCACGGAGTTCGCTTACAACGATGCTCCGCATGCATCCACAGGCGAGTCTCCCTTCAAGCTCTACTATGGTGAGCATCCGCCCTTGGCGAATATCCACGCCATCTCCAACGTTCCCGCTGCTCAGGAAATGGCTGAGGACTTCCATGATGCAATTCGTCAGGCCAAGGACAACATACACAAAGCGCAGGAGGCGCAGCGATTATACGCGGATTACCACCGGCTCTTGGGTGCTCGTACGACGGATCACACAGCCTAAGGACAAACTCAAACCATTGTACGATGGTCCCTTCCAAGTCGTGGCTGAGTGTCATGGACCATGCCTTAGTCCAGTGTTGTAATGGCTCCAAGGGAAACCCTCGGAATCCTCTATATTGGCATGACTCAAACGTGATTGTCAGAGCAAGCCACAAAAGGGGATTCTTAAAGCCACATTGGATTAGGTAATTCTATGAATATAAATTACTGTAAGAACGACTGAATTCTTCAGTCGTTCACTAACAGTGTTTTCACACCGTCTACCTTAGATTGTGAATAACCATTAAACTTATCTTGACGACTTTTAAGCGAAGCTTATTCAATTAAGGTGTTCCTATCTGAGATAGATAGTTTGTCACCGGACATTCGTAATACAGCTCTTTTACGAGAAACAAGACCCTTCACGGAATCCCGCCGTGACAAAAGTGAACGACTCTGTTTCACGGTTAAAGAACTATACGAACTAAGTCGGATTGTCGCAAAGCCGACCATAAGCGACCACCATCATGTCGCCTCCGAGAACCCCATTGGTCAATTACCTTCCCGAATGGGACCCCCGTCGCAAGGCGATGCAAGCGAAACCATAAATGAATTAATCAAGATGGTCGCTGAATCGCATAAGGAACTTATGAAGGAAAGGGCGAAAAATGCCGAAAGAAGAGAAAGGGAAACGGTGCCAATTGCGGAAAATATTGATTACCGCGAGGGCCAGGACCCATCTGAGTTTATTGAAAAACTCAGATTTTTCTTCAAGAAATACTATGGGAAATTTACAGAAGAAGAAAAGACCGAACGATGCCTTCTCCACATTCCGGACAGATACCTTAAATATTACGACAAAACCCAAATCAAAGAAAAGAAATGGGAAGAAGTTGTTTGCGAAATATTAAAGGTAGATCTGCACAGACATAAAAAAGAATTAATTGCAAAAATCCGTGAAGCATATAAAAATGGAGAGATGAAGAAGGCTCACGGGGAGTTAAAAAAGTTTTTTAATTACCCTGGAATGACAGAGAAGGAAGCCTGCAAGTTGGTCATGTTCGTCTATGACGACGACGCAACCTGGAATTATGTTTGGACAAATGAACTCTACGATAAAGATCCCGTGACTCTTTTGGATCTAATTTATGACTTCGCGCCTGTAAGGTCGAGCTAAGAATGTTCTGTAAGAACGAACATACCCAAGTTCCAACAAAAGATTCAATTACAATAAGGACTACAAACCAAGGACGATGGTATGACTAAGCGTGGCGTGAATTATACAGTCACGAAGAGGTAAATTACGCGACTGCAATTGTTGTCACGCGAACCTCTTACGATGCCTGTAGCGATCAGAATCGCTGTTTGAAGTTGGCGATCGTATTTAATCGCATGCGCGCCGCTAGAGCGTATAAACTTTACAAGGTGCCCAAGCAAAATCGCACAATGGAACATTATTGCATGGGCAACAATGAGTTGCTGTATTTCCACAGCGCGGCCTGCGAACCGTGGCGATTGGTCATCGCAGGAGAGGAATTGAGGAAAGCAATCCTCTCGGACTGTCATCGCAGCTACGTGGCAGCACACCCAGGCGTCTCAGGTACTTGGTTCATGGTCGCAAAGGATTATTATTGGCCTAACCTAGACAAAGACGTTAAAAACTTTGTCAAACACTGCCACGAGTGCCAATTGACGAAGGTGCCACATACAGCACCTCAAGGCCTGCTTCAGTCAATTGAAATTCCGAGCAGGCCCTGGGAAATTATTTCAATGGACTTTGTCGGTCCTATGCCGAAGTCGGAGAGAGGTCACGACTTCATACTGGTGGTGGTGGACACCTTGACAAAAATGGCCCATTTCATCCCCACCACCCTGACTTGCACCGCAGACACAGTGTCGAGACTTTTTCTCCACTATGTCTACCGCATACACGGGTTACCGGCATCAATTATCAGTGACCGGGACCCACGTTTTGTCTCCCAATTTTGGGAAGAATTAATGGACTGGCTCCATATTAAGCTCCGTCGGTCGACAGCCAACCACCCACAGACCGACGGCCAGAGCGAGCGGACCATCCAAACGTTGAAGCAAAGGTTACGACCTTTGATGCAGAACGAAACTCGCGCCGCCAATTGGGACTTGTTGCTACCTACGATTGAGTACGCCTATAACAGTTCCCGTCACTCAGCAACCGGAATGTCCCCCTTCTTCCTCAACTACGGATTCCAACCGCTTTCAATGCCCGCATTCCAGGGAACTCGGCCAACACAGGACTCAAACTTTGGAGAGGAACGCACAACCGCCCAAGCGCTGGCCAAGGACAGGATAGCTGAGGACAAATTGCGCCAGCAGGAGCGCACAGACCGCCACCGCTCCAACCCACATGAGGACATCAGGCCCGGAGCTTATGTCCTAATCCGAAGACGCAAGGAACGCGTCAAGCAAGGAGAACGCCTGTACAACGGCCCGGTTAAGGTCATAGAATTCGTGGGTCCAAACGCGGTTCGCCTTCAGCTGCCACAAGGATGCCGAGCACACGACGTGCTCAATATTCAACACCTAAAGCCGTACTACGGCGAGCCCCCCGAACTGCCTGAGGAGACAACCGAGGCCGACCTGCCAAGCTGGGAAGTGGATCGCCTACTGAACCATCGCATCACAGACGGTGGTTTAGAATACCTGGTCAAATGGACCGGCTTTGAAGACGAAGCAAACTCGTGGGAACTGGAAACGTACATCGACGTCTCCCTAATCGTGGACTACTGGCACACCAAGGACACCGCTACGGAAACCCGAATGAGCCCGTCGGAACCAATTGTCATTGATCTCCTACAACTAAAGGAACACCGGACGTTATCTAAGGAGGGGAGAGTGTTATGATACACGCCCAACCCCTCGACAACCGCGACCGACCGCAACGTCGTTAAACTACGAACCCGCCGGTAGCGCACCCCAGTGCGCTACGAAGCACCAAGGGAACAAGCAGTCCCAATGGATTGCAGATCCAGAGGATCTGCATCCAAATTAGTATAAATAGGAATGAGTTAGAATTAATCAATTAACTTTGAACTAACTAGTAAATACAAGAAGTTCCTCAGAAAACCCTTGTGAATAGTAGCAACCCAGTAGACATCCTAATAGACAAGCTACGCGTCCGGCAGTAGCGCACGAAAGGAAGAACCACCAAGCGACCCAATGCTGGTGGACGCGTTAAAAGTTTTGCGCGCTTCCTCGGGCGATGTGTTTACCTTGTTTCGCGAAGGCCGTTGTTTCCGCTGCCGCGAAAAAGGACACATCGCCAAGAATTGTTCCAAAGGCAAGCCCAAGAAACCAAGGGCGAAGCCAGTTGCGAGGGTCAATGCAGCTACAGTTTCTTCTTCGGAGGATGTAGACCCAGTTGACCAACTAGTTAGAGACTTAGGTGAGAAAATAAAATCTTATTTACGATCCTATTCTACTAGCAACAGTAACAGTTTGGATGTGTGCGCAACAATGGTTCAGGAAGGGGCAGAAGAGCATGAGGAAGAGGCAGTAGACTTAGCTTCAAAAATAATGGAAGCAGCTCGCAGTGTGTTCGCAGAACGCAAGGAAGAAACAGGATTGCCGGCTGAAGTACTAGACGCCGCGCAGAGAGCCTTCCAGGCAGAAGAGGAAGAGCTGGGAATACCAGCAGACGTGCTGAAGGCCGCAAGCAAGGCCTTCGAAGACGAAACAGACTCGCACCATAGCTTTAACGAGTCTGATTGGGGTCCAGAGCCCGAAAAGGAGGAAAAAGTAGGGTCGTCAGAGGGTGAGGACGACACGGACGAGATTTTCCTGGAAGCAGCGGACTTCTCCGAGGACGAAGAGGAGTTCACAGAAGCGGAGGACATCCCAAGACCGGTGTCTTGTGGCCAGCTGACAGTATTTCCCCCGGCAGTGTCTTCACCGCCGCAGGTCGACTGCCAGTTGGACGGGCACAAGAGCCGCGTCCTCCTGGATATTGGCTGTGCAACATATGTAATGTCGCACAGCTTTGCCGAGCGATGTGGACTTGGTCTGGTGCCGACAAAGCAACAGCAAGTCCACCTCGCTGCTAAAACAAAGGAGAGGGTTCTGATCACACATCAGACCCTCCCAGTTAAAGTCAGAATCGGAGACGAAGAAACAACTCAGTGCTTCTTCGTCCTCGATCAGCACTCGGGCTACGATGCCATTCTTGGAATCCCCTTCTGGAACGAGTTCTACGTCCAGATAGAGGGCTCCAAGGCCCGAGTCGGCAGAGCGCTGGTTCCCCTAGTGGAACCAGACAAGAAGAAAGTATCCGCGGCACCAATTGAGATCCTCTGCCTGTCGAAACGGGCGATGAGGAAACAATTGGCCCGCCCAGAGGAGGTTGAAGAGTTGATACTCTTCACCGTTAGCGTCGCTGAGGACGGGACCGTGTCCCTGGAAGACCTCAGCGACGGAAATCCTAAATTGTTAGCGGTGTTAGAGAAAAACAAGGACGTTTTACCGGCTGTCCTGCCGCCGTTACCTATGGAGACAAAGCTCCCGTACTTGCACATCGAAACTGTGCCGGGAGCTCAGCCTGTTCATCGCCCCAGGTACAGGATGTCCTGGGCGGAAACGCAAGAGTTGGAGCGCCAGATCAAAGAATTGATCAAGGCAGGGCGAATTGAGCCGTCCACGTCGCCCTACGGCGCTCCCGTCCTGTTTGTTAGAAAAAGGACGGCAGTCTACGCATGTGCATAGACTACCGTGGCCTTAATGAGCAGACAATCAGGACAAATATCCTTTGCCCCTGATTGACGAGTTGCTGGACCGTGTTTACCGGGCACGAGTCTTCAGCAAACTCGATTTGGCCTCGGGCTACCATCAGATCCAGGTAGCGCCCGAGGATCGCCCAAAGACAGCATTCAGCTCGTCCTTGGGGCATTATCAATGGAAAGGCATGCCGTTCGGTTTAACAAACGCCCCGGCCGCCTTCCAATCGATAATGAATGACCTCTTCCGAGACCTTTTGAACAAGTACGTGGTCGTCTACATGGACGACATCCTTGTTTTCTCGGAAACAGAAGAGGTCCACTTGAAGCACCTCAATGAGGTCTTCAAGCGTTTAAGAGACGCCGGGCTCTATGCGAGCCCGAAGAAGTGTGAATTCCTCAGGAAGCGCGTCAACTTCCTGGGGTATGTGGTTGGTGAAGGAAGGATTCGCACCGACGAAAGCTTAATTTCAAAGGTGCGACAATTTCCGAGACCAAAAACAATACAGGATTTACAACGTTTTGTAGGAATGTGCAATTTTTACAAGCGTTTTATTAAAAACTATTCTGGAATGGTTGCGACTTTGACGTCGAGGGCGGGTTCCTCGAAGTCCAACCGAAATACAAGACCGGTCCAGTGGGACGAGGTCTGTGAAAAAGAGTTTCTTGAGGCCAAACGCGCTTTGACAACGGCGCCGTGCCTCCGAATTCCTGACCCGCACGGGAAATTCGAAGTCTTCACTGATGCGTCCGAAAACGCAAAAGCGATAGGAGCAGTACTGATGCAGAATGGGCATCCCTGCGCCTACGAATCGAGAAATTGAGCAAAGCTGAGCTCAATTACCCGATTCGAGACAAAGAACTCCTTGCAATTGTGCATGCGGTATCCAAATGGAGGCCGTTCCTCGTGGCTCAACCATTTGTGGTTCACTCTGACCACAAGTCGTTGAAGGATTTCATATCCCAGAAGGCAGTGGAGGGCAGGTTGGCAAGGTGGAGGGAAAAGCTAGATCAATTTCCAATCGAAATTGTCTATACTCCTGGCACCGAAAACCCTGTCGCCGATGCCCTCTCTAGGATAGAATAAAATTCCTATGCCCAATTACCGAGGAGGACGAGAAAGCAGTATTGCGAGCGTCCTATGCAGAGAACGAGGATTGGAAGACGCGATTGGAGGATCTACAAGCAAAGGAGGACGATTGGGTGCCCGGAGACAAAGATCGATTCACTATGGAGGACGGTCTACTCTACTACAGGAACAATTCGGACTTGCCTTGGCGATTGTGTATTAGTGACGAGTCTACGAAGCTAAAACTAATCCATGATCATCATAGCAGCCCAATTGCAGGCCACCCGGGCGTCGAGAGGACATATGCGAAACTTGCACGGGCATTCTACTGGCCCAAGATGCTTCGAGATGTCCAGCGGTACACTCGAGAGTGCTTGGAGTGCCAGCTCTCGAAGCCAGCAACAGGATTGACGCAAGGGCTACTCCAGCCAATGTCAATTCCAACGAGGCCGTGGCAGGAAATCGCAATGGATTTCATCACAGGCCTCCCAGCAGCAGTTCCAAGCGGTAACGACACAATCCTGGTCGTTACAGATCGCCTCACGAAGATGACAACACTCCTGCCGTGCAAAGAGACCATCACGGCAGAGCAGACAGCAGACCTGTCGTTAAAGGAGTATTCCGACTCCATGGCTTGCCAGACACGATCACTTCGGACAGGGACCCGCGATTCGTGTCCAATTTCTGGCAAGCATTGCACAAATCGATGGGCACACGCCTCAAAATGTCAACGGCGGCGCACCCTCAGACGGACGGACAGTCTGAACGGACGATCAGAACTGTCCAGCAGATGTTGAAGCCCTTCACGCTTCAAAACAAGAGCAGCTGGGAGTCCCTCCTTGCTCTAATTGAATTTGCTTACAACGACTCAGTCCATTCTTCAATTGGCGTTACTCCATTTCAAGCCAACTATGGCTTTAGTCCCACAGGCATTGCACGCCAAGCGATTAGTAACATTCCGGCATCAGGAGAATATCTCCAGTGCCTTAATGATACTATTCACCAGGCGCGCGATGCAATGCAAAGGGCCCAGGAACAACAGGAGAAACAGGCCAACAAAGAAGGACCGAGCCAGAAGAAGCATTGGAGCCGGGACGTTATGCCTACGTCCGGCGAAAAAACAACGAAAAGAGAAAGCTGGGGCGTCTATATGACGGCCCCTTTAAAATATTAAAGATTGGAGGCAATGCAGCAGAACTACAATTGCCTCCGGATTCCAAGGCGCACCGAGTGTTTAACATCGGCCGCCTGAAGCTTCACCACGGGCCACCTCCAGCGTATGCAATCCGGGACGCTGATGAAGTGGCCGAACAAACCTATGAAGTCGAAGAATTGTTAGCACATGCGATCCATGGGTCAAGAAGGTCTTACCTTGTCCGGTGGGTCGGCTACACCGAAGACGATGACGTTTGGGAGCCCGAGGAGCACATAGACTCGGGCACAGTGGAGCGGTAACGGAGTCACCAACAGTCCGGTTGGTGCTCAAGTTGAATTGAAGATTAATTGATGATTATTAGTCGTGGAACTTGTCCACTATTTATGCTATGCTGCTTACGTGATCACTCTTGCCTCGGAAGAGTTTAATCACCGTAGATACCGTAGCGTGCGGGGTTAACAGGCCATACTGATAAGGTATGGCGTGCTTAACCCGATCACGCTATGATCGGATCTACAGAGCCACGCGGAGATGCTATCGCCGTCCGCTCGTCGTAAGACTCGTGGGAACATTGTTGTTCCGGAGCGGGGAAGGCGGAATAGCCTCCGATTGGCTCACGCGGCACTTGGGTGTTCCGTGCCGGTAGCTGCTGAAATAGACTCGCAGCTAGCCGAGCACGTGCCGAGCTTAGTGGGAGAGAAACCCAGGATTCGAACCGGAGCGCCAAAAAGTCATAGCAGCTCACTCGAACCTGGTACAGTCTCCCCAGTACCACTCGGCCATGGACCACGGCCTTACACTGGACTAAGGCATGGTCCATGACACCCTCCCCTCTTTAG
>NW_011627863.1:104906-107329 GCF_000149845.2 Schizosaccharomyces japonicus yFS275
GATCAATTAGGCTCTACGATGGTTCAGTGGTTGATATGGCTCCTGTAGCTCAGTGGTAGAGCGCCTGTCTCGTAAACAGGAGGTCCAGTGTTCGAGTCACTGCCGGAGCAGTAATGCATTGTTACGCGTTTCTTTTTCCGTGTAATTCTTCGGCTGGAAGTAACACGCGTTGTTCGCTAATTGATCGCGTCACTTAAAAGCATCTTCGCTGAACAACCCGTCTCAGGTTCCTAGTATACTGTTTCTTTAAAAGGTTTTCCGCTCCTTGCCATATCACTGGTCGCCGCATTGCCACCGCTAAGAAGCTTTAGTGATATCCGAAACAATGTCATCCAATTCCCATAAAGACAAACTGAAAAAGCAGGGACGGAGCTAAAAAGAACGGGCTGTTGTGGGAATCGAACCCACGGCCACCATCACCCTAAGATGGTATCATACCACTAGACCAAACGGCCACTGCTGCCTTTGTCTTCACCGTTGGCCTCTCTAAACTCTAAGCTCCAAAACTCCTTTTCCGCCCCTCCCTCACTCCTCTTTTTCTTCCACTTAACACAGTTCATTTCAATACAAGCTTTTTCGTTTCTATATCAGTTGCCCTCCATAAGCCTCTCTATTCCACCCAAGGGGACGGTGCTGTATTTCCCGCCCGCCTCTTGTTGGTAGGGTAGTTGAACTTGCTGTATCGTTTTCCTGTCGTATGTTGTAGGGTAGTTGAACTTGCTGTATCGTTTCCGATTGTGTGATCGCCGCCGTGTAGAGTAAGCGAGAGAGAGGATGTCAGAGGGCAAATTGCAGGGGGCTGAAAGACAAAGACAAAGACAAAGACAAAGACAAAGACAAAGGCAAATGGAAATGGAAATTGGAAATAAGGTACGTGTACCGGCAAAGCCGGTGGTTGTCAATTTGCTTTAATTTTTTGTATTCGCTTTTCAGGCTGCGGGGACAGTGCTGTCCTGCCGACAAGCTGTCTGCAGAATGAATGCGGTAGTACGGAAGAATTTGATGCTGCACAGCGAACAGCGTGCAACCAGCCAAGTGATCTAATAAGTACGATATTGAGTAGTGATCTCAGTAAAGTGAATTGATGTTGAGAGAAACGCTAAAGTACGTGGAAACGATAACGGTAATGTATGTACAGCGTGGCAGAATGTGTGAAGACGGCCGTTTGGTCTAGTGGTATGATACCATCTTAGGGTGATGGTGGTCGTGGGTTCGATTCCCACAACAGCCCGTTCTTTTCTCGCCCGTAGGCTTTCTTGCTACACGATTTTTGCTTTTCTCCGATGTTTGAGTGCACACTTTTGTCGCGTAACAGCAAGCTGTACCAGACACGCGAACCAATAGGGAAAAAGAAAAAGCTATGCCCACACCAGGAATCGAACCTGGGTTGCAACGGCCACAACGTTGAGTCTTGACCACTGGACCATGTGAGCTTCTCATGCCCCTTCTTCCATTTCACCCTACATTAAGCAGTCCTTTTAATTTATGTAGGCACTTACCACTACCAAGGTATATCCATCTAACTAGTTCTCCTTTTGCCTTTCCCCTCTCTTTGCCTTTCATATCTCTTTACCTTTCATACTAACTTGCATTCCTAATCATTCTGTTCTGTTCTGTTCTGTTCTGTTCTGTTCTGTTTATTTTATTGTATTTCTTAGATTTTTATTTTTATTTTTATTTTTTACTTTGTACTTTTTACTTTTTGCTTTTTATTTTTTCTTGATTGTTATTTCCTTTTTATTTTTTGCGTTTTATTTTTTATTTTTTATTTTTTATTTTTTATTTTTTATTTTTTATTTTTTATTTTTTATTTTTTATTATGTATCAAACGAAAGTATAAGTTTTAAGAACTTATACACTAAAGGATAGGAGAATAGAACTTGTTTTATTAGTAGTTTCTATTCTAATATTTATACTAATTATTGTTGCTATTATTAGCAACAATGTGACTGGTCATTCCCTTTTTGGAAAGGGTATGACAGAAGTGCAAGAATTGCAACTCGAGAAAGGGTATGACCGAAAAACATTTTTGTACATCGTCTGAAAACGACTAAGTTTTTCGGAATTGCACATGAAAGTATGCAAAGTGCGTTTTCTAGAAACGCGAATAACTCCTTACGAAGTCATCCTAGAGACTTCGTAACACCGACGCTCTCTCTCGCGTACAACTAAACGCAATCTCGCCCATCCAAGACGAGGAGGACCTGGACAACATCCGAGGAGCGTACGACGCCGAAGATACTAAGGACCTCAAAGACATCATTGACAATCTGCGAGCAGGAAACGAAGACCCGCACAACTCACCAATAGTCAAATACAAATGGGAAAACAGACTACTATTCTTCAGGAACAACTCGGAAAGCGACTGGAAACTTTGCGTCGCAGGAAGAAGGAACAAAGACAAATTACTCCACGATCACCAC
>NW_011627863.1:112441-115187 GCF_000149845.2 Schizosaccharomyces japonicus yFS275
AGAATGAGATGCTCTAGTAATGGCGAGACAGGAAGGGAGGAAAAGATAGGTAATATGTAGAAAGAAGGGAGAGGAGAGCGCTGAGGACAACGTGGCCGAGTGGTTTTAAGGCGTTCGCCTGCTATCAGTAGCCCAGCGGATTCCCTTTGGGAGCGCAGGTTCGAATCCTGCCGTTGTCGAGATCATTGTCTTTTCTTTAATAACTCTTTCTTTTTGCTTACCGTGCGGTTCAGCACGCTTTCGATTGCTAGAGCCACGCCTGAAAAAAAAAAGTCAACAGCACTAGCTCGCCATCCACACACCAAAGCTAGTTACACGGCCAAACAAAAAAATAGCAAAAGTCAGGGACCAGCCGGGTTCGAACCAGCGACCTGGGGATCTGCAATCCCTCACTCTACCACTGAGCTATGACCCCCTCACGCTACACCCTTCCATTCTAATTCCATAACACAGTGTCTCTTTGCAAACCCCTTCTCTCCCGCTACTTACTTGCTCGTAGTCACCCCTTTTTGCAATATAGCCTGTCCCGCTGCCGAAACACCACACGCGGAAACCCGCCACCTCTTTACCGCGCAAGCATCGCCGAATCCGCCAGACGTATGGAAGATGCGGGTTGCGACTTTGCGAGCCTGGCAGAACTAACGCAGGCCATTAGACCGAGAGGCCAGCGGTGTTTCATCTCGACAATGTCTATTCTTTCGTCCTCTCTCTACGTTGCCGTGTTCCATGTTCCATGTTCCATGTTCCATGTGTGTGTGGTTTTCAGCACCAGTGCCGCATACATCGCCTTCTACCCTGTCTGCCAGTATGGTATAGGTGAGGTGGAGCAGAGAAACAGAACGCGTTAGGCGAAGTGGCCGAGTGGTCTATGGCGCTAGCTTCAGGAAACTGAGCGTGCTAGTTCACATATGTGAGCGTGGGTTCGAACCCCACCTTCGTCATTAAGGTTTTTCCTGCCGACAGGACTTGTTTGCTTTTGTTTCTGCCGAGTGTAGGCAACTTCAGGCAGATCATGACAGCACGACCAGGCCATCCACCATGGACGGAAACGGCTCAAATTGTAAACAGGCAACACGCACGCCCGTAGCCGGGCAAAAGGGCTGTTGTGGGAATCGAACCCACGACCACCATCACCCTAAGATGGTATCATACCACTAGACCAAACGGCCACCATGTCTCTACCCCTCAAATAGTCCTCCAAGTTCACGCTGCCTCAACACAAACCTTTACGTGCTGGTCTTCCATCAGGATTGTTTGCGTGTTCCCACAAACAAGTATACTTGAAGTGAAGGCATTCCAATGTAATACGGGCGGCGCCCAGCATTCAACCTTCGGCCCGCATCGACATGGCCCAAGTTTTTCCCGCCATGGGAAAAAGTATCTCCCACTGCGAGACTCGAACTCGCAACCTTCCGGTCACCTGACTATCGTGTCCTAAAAGCCGGACGCTCTAAGCCGATTGAGCTAAGCGGGACTGGCTCGTAAAATCTCTACCATCGTAGTACATCCCTCCATCCATAGTTCTTTGTGTTTGATTATTCTTCCGTTTTCTACGGCACAAGACTTGCGACGAATACCCTTCTCGTCATAGACCGCATTTCAACATCACATCTTCAGCCCACTACTACCCTGTCTTCCCCGTTCGAGTTCCGAGTTCTTATTTTCTTACCTCCTCTTTGTTTTTTCCGCAGAAAGCCGAATGAGGACTCGACACGAGCTGATTAGAAACACGAGCCACCGGAAGCAAAACGCGATAGAGTGAAAGTCAATGAATCCCCGTCGCATTAGAAGCGCAAAAACGAAGACATTACGGTTCGTTGATTTGAGCGGCGAACCGAAAAAGCCAAACAAGAAACCAAAACCGGCGTTCGTTTGAGGCTTACGGCTACTTGTACTGTGAGTAGGACCGGACAATAGAAGACTGAGTTCCGTGTTCTAGTGGTATGATTTCTCCTTCACACGGAGAAGGTCCCGGGTTCGATCCCCGGCGGGACTAGCTGGTTTTTGGTTCCTCTTATTGTGAATAGAAGGGGCTCAAGCTTGCTATTTACTCATCTTTTGCTCGCATGTATTCATCAAAGATATCCTGTATACGTTCAGGCTTCCACTTTTCTTTCTTTCTTCATTTCATTTTATTTCTTCATTTCATTTTATTTTATTTTATTTTCTTTTATTTTCTTTTCTTTCATTTATTTTATTTTATTTTATTTCATTATTTTTTATTTTATTTTTTATTTCACTAAATTTGCTTTACACAATATACAATATAGTTTATTTTTACATCAATTCAATTCAACTCAACTCAATTTTCCATATTATCTTTCTTTCTTTCACTGTAATAGAATACACTATATTCTATTGTATAAACTTACATTTAATCTATTGTAAAATTGTTCTATCGTCATCGGCAACGTAGCACCAGTCAGTGAAAAAGAATGTGCGTAGCGATAGAAGATAGAGAGGTGTTGGGGCGAGTAAAGAGGGGTAGCTGAGAGCAGGAGTAGTGAGCTTAGGACAAGAGTCGTAAAAGTGAATGGAAAATAAAACTAAAAAGGGTTGATGTGTCTCAAAGGAAAGGGGGTTGATGACCAAGGCCCCTTAACTCAGTCGGTAGAGTGTGAGATTCCAAAGAGGTGCTGCACCACGGTGTTATCTCAAAGTCAAGCGTTCAAGTCGCTTAGGGGTCATGTCTTTCTTTGTTGTTCTCTTTGCTTTCAGCTGGCTTGAAGCCAACGGAAATACCCGG